>NW_004955505.1:3401713-3402991 GCF_000276665.1 Chinchilla lanigera | reverse complement strand
AAAAGAGCTACTTCATGCTTGCTGCGTGTCCAGGTGCTGACAAGGAAAAGTTAAGTCCTTTCCTTGTTACTTTACCATGGCTGCAAGCAAGGGTCTTAATTAAAAGAGAATAAAACATCAGGTAACTATAAAATAAGACCCTGTGATCCATCCCGTGGGTTCCTTTGCTGGTTGAGAATTACAGCGTCACTGCTGAGTGTTGAAGAGGTTCTGGAACATGTTTTGCCTCAATCAGCAGTTTGCTTCCAGAGCGAACTCTTCCATCTTCATTTGCTGCTTAAGTGAGTTAGAGTGGAGAATGGAATTCTGCAGTGTAAAGAGTGTGTGCTCTTCCGGTGTGCTGTTGCTTGTTAGACATGTGTACTGGCCTGCCATTTATTTCTGCATCCGTTCATTTGTTTGTTTGTTTGTTTTTGCTTTTTAAAATTTTTTGGTACTGAAGGCCAAACCCAGGACCTCCTGTTTGCTAGACAGGTGTTCTACCGCTGAGTGAAACCCTCGGCCCCTCTGCATCCATTCTGACAGCCACAGGCTATAGGATATTCCATTGCTTTTCACACCGTTTAAATTTTTAGTGATGATATATGCAGGTGTTCTTGCCTAAGCGCAGAAACCGTTTCTCTTCAGGTCATTTCTGTGCAGTCATTTCCCCTCCCATGGACTAACCCTGTTATCCATAAAACAGTCTATTGTAAGAGAAGCTGGTGGTGGTAATGGGCGGAGAGGCTAAGAGTCCTTCCAGCAGAACAGCATGTTATATCTGCTAGGAAATTTTCTTGTCCTAGAAACACACCCGAAATTACATTTGTTGAAAATGTCCAATTTTATTAAAATGTCATTGTCAACTTTACAGGGCTTTTATTTTTTATATGACAGTAAATAATAGTTATGTAATTGTGGTAACAATCAAGCCACATTCTATAAACTCATATCCTTGTAACTTATGACCTTAGTGCTATGATCTCTTCCATGTATTCCAGCCCAGCACCTGGGCCACATAATCTAAAAAGTAGTTTGAGAACAGCTGTTGCCTTAGTTACTTTCTCATTGGTGGGACAAAATACCTGGCACCCAAAGTTAAAGGAGGAAGGGTTTATTTTAGCTCACAGTTTGTAGAGGTTTCAGTGAAAAGTCAGTTGGCTCCATGGCAGAGGGCATGGCAGAGGAGAAAACAGTCCATGGCAGGGTAGACAGGAGGCAGCAGGCAGCGAGCCTCCTTTATCTTCCATCCAGACTACAAGTCTACTTGTTGGTGCCATTGACATCACAGAGAGGGTG
>NW_004955505.1:3361472-3400613 GCF_000276665.1 Chinchilla lanigera | reverse complement strand
CTCCAGCCACAGTTGTCTTCTGCATTGACCTCTCGAGGGCCCAGCCCTGTCTGACTGCCTGCAGTATTTCTACCTAACTTAGCTGTCTATAATAGTAAGAGGATGAGCTTAATACAGAGGATGAGCTTAAACTTGTTAGTTAATTTTTCTGTTTGGGAACACAGGTTGTCAAACTTTTGTGTGCGTGAGAAGAGCTTGTTCACACAGATTGCTGGAGTTCCTTGCTCAGGTTTTGGGGAGGGACTTCAGAATTTGCCGTTTTAACAAATTCCTAGGCCATATTGGTATTGCTGGCAGTTACAAGACCACTCTTCGAAAACCTCTTATCGATAATAGACCCACAGCTCCAGGTGGTCATTATTTATTTATTTTTCCCAGAATTGATGTGATCAATTTTAAATGGTAGCATATATTAGTGCTAAGCATCATATTAGAAAGGCAGGTTTATTTAAAAGATAGTATTAGAAATAGACACATTAATATTTAATATTTTGAACTTAAATATTGCTGTGATTTTTTTTAAAGGAATGTGAATTATAAATACTGTCTTTCAGCGTGATCGTAGTGTTCTGGGGTTTTTTAAAATGTAAATTACTTTCATGGATTGTGAAAACCTAGAACATCCTCCTTGTAATATGCAGACTGTAAGGTGAGTGATTTAACAGTTTCCAAAATATTTTAAAAATGCAAAAAAGCATTTTTACTAATCTCCACTTACTTTTCAGCTTTCTAATTTTCTTTTATCAAAAAAACAGAAGAATTACAAGGAAAATGTTTCAGCCCAGCAATGTAAACATTTAAGGAAACATTTTGTTATTTCTTACAGACTTACTAAGCAGAATTTTGAAGCAGGTGGTATTTGAATTCTCTGTGTTATAACTGTTACTTTGCAATCTGGTGTCATTGTAAATCTGATGGCCATGAACTTGTGGTCATCCTGCCTCAAACTCCCTCATAGCTGGGTGATGTAGGGAAGAGAAACTCCCAACCTGAAAGGTATCTGGGACCAGTTCGCATTCTCTAAAATTGAAGAACAAATTTTAGGAACAGCGGAGGTTACGAGTAGAATATATTTATTGAGGAAAAGAAAGCTTCTGTCCCAGAGAGAGACAGAAGGGGGTCCTGAGTGGGTTGCCCAAGACTCTGTCCAATAAGAATTGTTCGGGTAAAATTGATTAAATCACAATCAAATGAGATCAAATGGGGAAGCGAGTCATGTAGCAAGTGGGCATGAATACAGAACAGGGGCTTTTCCTGTAAGGGGTTGGGGTCAGTGACTCCTCAAGGTGATCGCTACCTATTTAGAATATCAATCCCTCATGTCCATCCCTAGGGAGGTATGTGGGTGCATTGGTTTAGTCTTTTATCTTGAGGTCTGGCCCGCAGCAAATATGTCTACATTTGCAAGGTGTCTTGTCTTCTATATTGGCTCCTTCCCGGGCCTGGCCCTGTCTGACTGCCTATAATATTTCTGTCTACCTCAGCTGCCTATAACAGGGTGATGAGTGCACCACATGCCTGGGCATATATGTTAATTCACAATTGTGACTGATCCAAGCTACCTGTTGTGTAGTTTTGCATTCTTATTTTATTAATGAAAGAGTAAAGTGATGAATAAGACATAATATATGTACTATCTTCAAAATCCAAATGTAATTGGTACTACATTGGTATTGTGGCAGATTCTTTACCAAAACAACCCTGGCTTACTAAGAATTTTACATTACTAAGAATTGTACCTTCTAAAAATGTATCAGTGCAACACCCTGGCATTTACCTGTAATCCCAACTATGTGGGTGGCTGAGGCAGGAAGATGACAAGTTCTAGACCAGTTTGTGGCCGACATGCACCAAGACTATATCTGAAAATAAAATGTAAAGAAAGGGCTGGGGGTGTTAGCTCCATGGTGGAGCACTTGCCTAACATAGGCAGGTCTTGGAGTTTGATCCCTGGGTGTAAAGGAAGTGGGAGGGGCGGAAAGGAGGGAGGAAGGGAAGGAGAGGCAGAGGGAAGGAAAGAGAAAAGTAAGTGTGTCAATTTATGTCCTGATAATGGACACAAATTTTTTTTGTTGAGGGCTGGGGATGTAGCTCAGTGGCATAAGTGCCTACTTGGCAAGCGCAAGGTCATGAGTTCGATTCCCGATACCGCAAAAAAAAAAAAAAAATTTTTTTTTTTGTTGAAAAGTTTGACAGAAGTAAAACTGCTAAGTGAGGGACCCCTGAAGAGTCAAAGATTTCTGACACGCAGCAATCAGTTAAATGGTGGATGGCAACATACTTTATATCACTGTTAAGATCACTAAAAATGTGAACTAGGTCAGACAAAAGGTAACTATTAGGGGTTTTTAAGTAAAACTGACAAGATGAAAACAAGCAGAGTACTCTGCATAACCATGTCTTCCTTCCCTCCACTGAGAGCAGACAGTTCCTTAGGCTGGGTCTCCCTCCCCTGCCCTTCCTTTGGCACTCTGGAATTCCCCGGCCTTCCCTTTTTTCTTTTCTTTGTGGCACTGGGGATTAGACCCAGGACTAAACTGAGCCTCTCTTCTTTTTTTTTTTTGAGGCAAGGTTTTGCTGAATGGGGTGGATTGGATTTGAATTTGTGATTCTCCTGCCTCAGCCTTCTAGAGGGCTGGAATTACAGGAATGCACCACCACACCCTGCTGATTGATTCTTAGTGTATATTTTATAATATTTCCCTGATCTTGGCCCACAAAATGAACGCAGGCATTTCTCAGTGAGTCGTTTTCAGGTCTGCCGCTTAGGATGCTAATTGAAATTCCAGGCAGGGAAACCTGCATCACCGGCCTTTGTGCGCGTGAAAGGCCTTCCTGGGGCGCTGCTCTGGGAAGCGCGGCTCTCCGCGGTCTGGCCGGACGTGCGGAAGTGCGCTCAGCGGGTCTGCGCGGCGGAGCGGGCGGCTGCTCCCCGGAAGCCCGGCCGCTGTCCAGCACGTCCCGGGCAGGAGGGCGCCCGCCAGGTTCGCGCCGCGCTGCTCTCCACGGACGCAGTGCGCGCTTCGTTCTTCGGTCACTCGTTTCTCCCGAGCTGTGCGCTTTCTCGGAGCCGAATGCGACGCCACCCCGAGCTCGGGGCTGCAGCTCCCCGTGTTCACAGCGCTTCCGGTGGATGCCCAGAGCGAGTTCAGTCCCACTTGCAGATACCCTTCGTCTGCTCCTAGCGTTCTTTATTCTGTTTTGTTGTGGTTTTTTTTGGTTTTTTTTTTTTGGTTTTTCTCCTGTACCGGGAACCGAACTCACGACCTTGCGCTTGCCAGGCAGGCGCTTTTGCCACTGAGCTAAATCCCCAGCCCCTGTTCTTTATTCTGTTTGCGTCCGTCCTGTCTCTGGCTTTCTGCCTGAAGCCGCGAGACCGGTGGAAGTTTCAAGGAAAGCCCGGATTTAGGTCTGTCATTTCTTGGCTCTGTGACTTACCTCAGTTTCCTTAATGTCTCCGGGGTTGGGATTAGGGCCTCGGTGTGCTTATCATTATGATAAAATACAGTACTGCAAGTTGTTATTATTTGCCAGACCGTGATCCAACCCAGGGGCACTTACACCCCTGAGCTACATCTCCAGCCCTTTTTATTTTGTATTTTGAGACAGAATCTGGCTAAGTTGCCCAGGCTGGGCTTGAACTAGTTTTCCTCCTGCCTTGGACTCCCAAATAGCTGGGATTACGGGGGTCGGGGGAACCGCCATGTCTGGTACAAGTTATTTTTAACTACACACACATACACACTTCATATGTGGTTACAATGCTTTTATTAAAACATGAGAAATTAAGGATAGCCATTTCAGTGGCGCTATAATTTATTGCAAAGTTTCTTTTGAGTGGTTGTGAAATAAGACAAGTATTTTAGGATAAAAGGGGAGAGAACCGTAAGACTTAGAATGCATTAGAAAATCTTCGTAGAGAGGCCGAAGGTCTGTGCTCCAGCTCCGCGCTTGAGACCGCTGTTTGACCCGGGGACTGGCTCGTGGGAACCAAGCGCTCCGCTTCCCGTGTGTGTGCAGATGTGAGCGAGGCTGTGCGGGTTGGCGCCCTTCTGCGTGGGCACTGGAATTCCTAACCATTGCACGCTGTCGCTGGACACTCAGTTCGGGCGTCTGTTTGCTCATGTTGCAGTTTCAGTAATTACACGGGGCAGAGGTCTCTAAAAGGACTGGAGCCCTCGGGGAGCAGGTATCTGAAGAAGGCGGAGATAAACCAAGGGATGAGGTCCCACAGCGGGGAAAGCAGGTGCAGCCCCGGGCAGGGAGGGCAGCGCTCAGGCCTCCTCAGGCTCCCAGACGCGCTCTGTGTTGGGGTTGTGAGCGCCAGGATGGAGGCCTGATACCAGTTTCAAGCAAGCCACGGCTCAGATGTACAGAGAAGCCTCTTTTAGGCCCTGCTGGCATGGCTCCAACTGGACATTCAGACCAGGTACCAAGTAGAAGCCGATCAATTTCTCTAAGTAATACGGACAAACTAGTAGAAAATGGCCCAAGGGAGTTCCAGACTTCAGATAGCACATTATAAATCACTAGCTGCTTCATTTCTTCCTCACGACTGTAGGCCCATTCCTGGCCTCCCTGGCCTCCCTGAATCACCAAAGCGACCCCCATGGCGGGTTAACACCAGCTGTCCATCCTTCAAGCCTTTTAATAATGTTTCCCTCCCACCGCAACCGTGTAACTTTTAATTTCACTGTCTAGGCTTTCCTTCATATCCCATGTTATCACCTCTCTGTCACCCGAAATGCCCTTCTTTAGGGAATTGCAAAGTTCTATTGCCATTTATTCCAAGGTGAAATGGAAAAGTTGATACCATGAAGAGCTCAGTAAGGGGAATTCCTTTTGAAATTTTAATGCAAAGTGTAAGAGGTAGAATATTGATCACCTTTAAGTTGTTTAAAAGCTACCTCTTTGAATTTTTACAATGAGTGTTCAAAACATGGACAGCTACTACTATCTTACCCTTAGCTCCAGAAGTTTGACAGAAAGTCGTCTTGAAAAAAAAGTACACTTTTCAGAAATAATATCCACTAAACCACTGAATGAATGTTTATATTCATTCATCATTTCATATAGAGAGGGACCTGAGGTGACAGTTATCTGTCTGGTTGGTACGGCCACATAGTTAGCAACCGATTAATGAGCCGCTTATACAGATGACAGAGCGTAGTGGCTGAGGTCCGCTCTCAGCAGAGTCACCCGAAGTAGCCTCGTGTTAACCCGTAAGTTCTTCTCTTGTTCTGTTTCCATGTCCCCACCTTACAAGGAAAGTAACTTTAAAACAGCCGATCTGTTTTATTGATTTTTAGTTTCTGCTTTTTTCAGCATTTCTTTGTGAATATTTATTCTATTGTATGGAGCAAAGGGTTGCCTGATTCTAGAATCAAAAATAAAGCCAATTAAGGTCTTTTAAAACTAAACAAAAAATAATTACTTTGCAAGAAATAATTACTTTGGAGGCCTTCAGAGGACCCTTTACTATCAGTAGTCATTTGGAGAATCTTTAAAAGAAAAAATTAGAGCATGCAGCTATGACTACCTCATCACACGAACAAGTTGGGACGGGGAGACCTCAGACCCAGACGCCACACAAATACTAGGTGACGAAAACTCTCCTTCCCGTGCTGTCCGGTATCAGCCCTTTCCCCGCCCCCAACCTGCTGTTCTTAGTGTCCCGTGTCCCTGTCCAGAGCTTCTCCACATCTTTCCTATTTTCCAAACAGATTTCCAAAGCCAGTTTATTCCCAAATTAAAAAAAAAACATGATTGCATATTGTTATAACGGACCAGTCGCTGCAGTATTTTAGTTATCCATATAGTGTGCACATACACGTCTGTCTCGTATGTGTAATGATATACAGCACTGGAGTCTGTATCTCAAATGGTGTTCTGCAGTGATAAGCCAGAATTTATTTGTTCATAAAGGTACTTGGACCGTAGCTTTCCAGGGCTGAGAAAATCCATGTCCCAACAGGAATGTACCAGTGTTTACCGTTCCGTAAAACCAGTTGTGTTTGCGAATCATCTCTTTTGGTGAGATAAAAAGCAGAAGCCCATCTGTTGGTTTTTAGGAAGCCCAGAGAAGCTACTGGTAAGATGCCTTTCAGCTGGCAAACTGTCTTCAGAACTCCTGTGTTGTGCTGTTTGACCTACAGGCAAGCAGAATCCCTCCCACAGGGCGACTGTGATAGGGGGGCGCTGCAGAGGGGAACGTGCGTGGAGCGGGTGGGGGGACTGTTAAGAAATAAGTCTGTTGGGGCTGGGGATTTAGCTCAGCGGCAAAAGCGCCTGCCTGGCAAGCGCAAGGTCGTGAGTTCGGTTCCCGGTACCGGAGAAAAAAAAAAAAAGAAATAAGTCTGTTAAATTACTAGTTCAGCATGATGCAAGCTAAAGAGAGAGAACCCAGGTGTCCAAAGCAGCCAGGCAAGGAGTTCAAGCGGCTTGGGTACAAAGGATGCTGCACACAGAAGGTTAAACACAGGTGTGTGAGACAGCCGGTTAGTCTGAATGGGTTGATCGTTACACGCCCCAGAGGATTACATTAAATGGATGAAGTCTGCACTTCTTCTCCAGGAAACTTCAGAATTGAGCCATTGACTTTTTATGATGACAGAATATAGAACAGACAGAAACCTAATGCCTGAAAGGCCTTGGCCCTGCCCCTTTGGGATCCAACCCGGATCAAGCTCTTCGCCCCCAGTCTTGGTGTCTGAGCCCTTGGACTGCTGTAAGCAAGAGTCCTGTTGGTCCAGTTTACACGAGTCTCCTATCCTTTTTTTTTGGCGCCGAGAATCGAACTCATGACCTTGTGCTTGCCAGGCAGGTGCTGTGCCGCTGAGCTACATCCCTGGCCCCGAGTCCCCTATCCTTGAGGTCCTCTTTTCAGTAATTTTCCATCCACAGAGTCCTCACAGTGCTCCTTGGCCACTGTACATCCCCTCTCACCCTTGCTGTGCTCGGAGCTGAGCCCGGCCTCGTGGCAGCCTTCGCCTGGGCAGTCGTGTGCCGGCTGTCCCGTGTGCCTTCGCACATTCTGGTGTGCGGGTGTGCGTCTCGCGGGCACATGTCCCTTTTTATATAGACCCCCATCATACTGGACTGAGCTGAGCTTCATCTTGGTAAAGACTGTGAGAGTTGGGGCTTCAGCATACCTTTTCCAGAAGGCAGTTTAACCCATTTGGCATAGGGGCTGGGGATTTAGCTCAGTGGCACAGTGCCTGCCTGGCAAGCACAAGGTTGTGAGTTCAATCCCCGGTACTGGGGAAAAAAAAATCTATTTGGCGTGCTGCTGAACTTTTACATGCAGAGGCGCACCGTGCTGTGTGTAGTCTTTTGCACCTGACTGATGTCAGGCAACACTACCTTAGTGAGTTCATCCGTGTTGCAAAGAACAATATTTACCCACTGCCAGTTCTATATAATGTTGTATCAAGGGTTGGCACATTCTGGCCGGAATTTCAGTGTGGTCACGATTCATAGTTTACTATGTGGGTCTTCAAGTACCACGAAAGAAAATGTGGTCTTTGGTTTCTGGAGTGCTTTTTCTTTCATTTCTCTTTGCTTGAATAGAAAACTAATCTTATGAACCCTGACTTAAATAAAAACTTTATACCCCTTCTTCCCATGACTATGAACACACTTCATGTGTAAATGTAGATATCTGCTGTATAACATATCATATATTTTACACTAAACCATAGCTTATACTTGTGCACAGGTTCAGGAAGGAAGTTAAATATTTTACTTTATTGCTTTCTTTACAGCCTCACCTTCACACATAAGACCTCATAATACAAGTTTGTTAAACAAAATTTTGAATGATCCAGAAGTAAGCAATGCAAAACATCCAGAACCTAGCCGGGCGTGGTGGCACACGCCTGTAATCCCAGCACTCGGGAGGCTGAGGCAGGAGGATTGTTGTGAGTTCGAGACCAGCCTGGGCCACAAAGTGAGCTCAAGGCCAGCCTGAACTTCAGCGTGAGACCCAGTCTCAAAAAAGACAAAAAAAAAAAAACAAAACAAAACCAAAACCAAAAGATCCAGAACCTGTTACTTTATTACATAGTACACGGAGAGAATCATACAGTACCATGGTAATAAACAAAGTTGTAGTCTATGATAATCAAAGACTCCTCTGCTTATGTGCCCAGTCCAGCTGCTTCTAAATAATCACTGCTGACTGTGTTTGGGGTATGCTTACAAAAAGACTTGCAGGAAGTATTGTGGTGTGTGCATGTATGTGTGTGTATGTTCCCCCTTTATTTTAACACACAGGATCCTACTAAGCATATTAATCCATTTCTTGGTTTTTATACTTACTAATATTGTAACTATACCATGGTACCTCGGTTCATCAACTTAATTTGTTTGATTTTGGAAAAGATGGCCATGATTGTGTTTGTGTGGGAAAGACGGCCGTGGTCATATTTGTCCCCACGTGGAGTTTGCACACCAAAGTGTTTATGAAACGAGGCACATATTAGTAAAGTTTCCATATTAGTAAAGTTCCTTCTCATTCTTGCTAATAATTTGTAATGCTCCATTTAGTGAATACATGAGCATTTATTTCATCATTTCCCCCAAGTAGCAAACATTTAGACTCTTCAGCTCTTCGTGTAAGTACACATGAAATTTATTTCTCTTTGTAGTTACCTGTATGGAAATATATTTAAAAATGATTTTTAGATCTTGGGTTGCTGGGTCCCATGTATACTTTTAAATTTCTGACAGAGGAGCCTGGTGCAGCAGTGCACGCCCGTGTTCCCAGCTGCCCGGGAGGCTGACATGGGACGACAGCTGGAACCCAGGAGTTTGAGGCCAGCCAGGGCAACGGAGGGAGACATCATCCCAGAAGAAGGGGGAGAAAGGGACAGATCACTAAATTGCCATTCAGAAAGGCACTAACCATGTCCCCAGGAGGTGTTTTTAGTGTCATTTTCGGCTGCCAGGCCTTTCTGCACGCATCCTAAAGTCTGGAGTGAGTTCCGTGTTGATCGTTTACCTTGGTGTTGCAGAACAATGAGATGGTGGAGCTGCAGAGAATACGGATGAAGGATGAAATCAGAGAATACAAATTCCGGGAGGCCCGGCTCCTGCAGGATTACACTGAGCTGGAAGAGGAAAACATCACGCTGCAGAAACTCGTGTCCACGCTGAAACAGAACCAGGTGGAGTCTCAAAGGTTTTTTGAGTTTTATCCCCGGGGGCCCATTCTGTACTAGGAAGGAACTTGTCAATGTGTGTTACAACCCTTGCTCTCCCTGCAGTATTGTACGTGCTGCAATTTCCCAGGCTGCCTGTTCTGCTGCAGTGTGGCGGGAAGTGACACATGCCTGTCAGTGCTGTAGCTATGGTAACTCCTTATGGGGTCGGGAGACGCTCCCGAGACCCTGTGGGAGCAGTCCTCGCTGCCCACAGTGGGTGCAGACCGCTCCCCATCGCCCCAGTGGACGTAAGGCCAGGGAGATGTCCCTGGAAGAGCGCCCCGGTCCGCTGAGCCTTCACTGACCCATGTCATTCCAGCGCACTCCATGTTCACCATTCACCCAGGCCCTCCTATGGGGGTTGAAACTTGGGAACTCAGAAGTTTTAAGGAAAACAAAAGGGAACATTTATACATCGCCTCAGTTTCACTTTCTACATGGCATATGATAATTTTCCCAGTTAAGTGTCTGATTAATCAATTGAAAATTATTTGTACGTGTGCGGCGAGCTGTTCTGGCTTATTCTCTGACACAGGGGTGCACTCTAAACCCCACGTCTGTTCCAGTCAAGGAAATACTGTGTTTTCCACTCTTACTGGCTTTTATTTACAGACATTAGCATCTATCATACATTATCTGATTTGCCAGGCATGGTGGCACACGCCTGTAATATCAGCACTCAGGAGGCTGAGGCAGGAGGATCACCATGAAGTCAAACCCTGCCTAAATTACACAGCGAGACCCTGTCTCAAAAAAGCCAAAAACGAAAAGTAAGACTAAACACAGTTTCTTAGCCTGTAATAACAGGGTGTCTTTGTTGCTCTTTCTAGTTTACTGTCTCATTCCCAGCAGTTATTTATTCTGGAAGTGTTTCTGTTTTAAACACCATAAATACTGAAGTGCCCTGAGGGACGTCTGGTGGGTGCTCCGGACTTTCCCTAAGCAGAGCACCGGTGGCTGTGGAGAGGAGGTGTTGAGTGACAGGCGGCACATGGCCGGTGCCTGCAGAAGCTCCCAGAGAAGGCCCCTGCCATGGCCCGGCTTTCCTGACTGAGAAGTCTGTCAGGCAGCCTCTCACTTGAGTCCAGTTCAGGGAGCGCTACACTGCCGATAGCACACCTCTGCTGCATTCCTGGTCACCGGCCACTGTTCCTCCAGTTTATGTCCCAAGCACATAAAAGCCCTCTTTGCTTTCTCATCCTATTCTCAGTCATATTTTTTTTATTGAGATCACGTTCTTATCATAATCTTTTAATCTGTCCCAAAGTATAAAAATTTCCTCTTTATTAATAATGAAGTAAAACAAAGTGGTGGTGATCAAATCTTTTTTGGCATCTGATAAATTATTACAAAACCTATTCCTCTGGGAAGCTGAGGCAGGAGAGTCACAAGTTCAAGCCCAAACCCAGCAACAGTGACTCAGTGAAACCCTGTCTCAAAGGAAAAATAAAAAGGACTGGGGAGGTAGTCCAGTGCAAAGCCGCTGGGTTCAGTCTCTGGTACTGAAAAACAAACCCAACCATATCCCTGAGTTACTAGGCAAACAGTGCCTGCTTTTGACTATTGGATGAAGAAGTTGTCGAGAGAAATGATAGGGGAGTTGTATATTTCCATGTCTGCTGAGAATTAATGCTTGATGTATTGATGGTATATATTACTATCCTATATGTTAGTATATATGTTTGTGTAACACGTGTTCACGTACGGTTATGTTATATACAACTCACATGTTATCATGTTTTAGACACATAAAGCTTCTAGGACGCGGATCTGTGTGGCCGCCGGGCGTCCAGCGTGCGTCCCCGCCCTAGGTGTGGACAACGTTGCCCTGAGCTGCCTGGCGGCTTCGGGCAGCCCGAGCGCAGTCCCTGACCCCGGCCTGGCCTGGCCTGGCCTGTCGCTGCAGGTGGAGTATGAGGGCCTGAAGCACGAGATCAAGCGCTGCGAGGAGGAGGCCGTGCTGCTCAACAGCCAGCTGGAGGACGCGCTGCGGCTCAAAGAGATCGCGGCGCACCAGCTGGAGGAGGCGCTGGAGACGCTCAAGAACGAGCGGGAGCAGAAGAACAGCCTGCGCAAGGAGCTGGCCCAGTACGTCACCCTCGGCGACAGCCACCTGGGCCTCTCCGTGGACGGACTCAAGTTCGCCGAGGACGGCGGGGAGCCCAACAACGACGACAAGATGAACGGGCACGTGCACGGGCCCCTGGGGAAGCTGAACGGGGACTACCGCGCGCCTGCGCTGCGGAAGGGGGAGGCCCTGCACCCGGTCTCGGACCTGTTCAGTGAGCTGAACATCTCGGAGATCCAGAAGCTGAAGCAGCAGCTGATGCAGGTAGGAGCTCTGCGGTGAGCCGTCCGTGTTGTGAGCTTTTTAGCTTTCACGATTGACGTCCAAATTACTGTTATGTTGGATGCACTGGGACTTGAACCCGGAGCCTCTGCACTGAATTACATCCCCCTTCTTTCTTTAATTTTTTTTTTTTATTTTGAGACAGGGTCTCACTAAGTGGCTAAATTGCTTAAGCTAAGCTTGCAGTCCTCCTGCCTCAGCCTCCCAGAGTGCTGGAATTACGGACATCTGCCCCTATGCCCAGCTCAAATTAATTTTTTTTAATATTGCTTCTTCAAGCAGAATCTTTGAAAGTACATTATTTTAGAAAGACTTGACGGAAGGGATGTTAAAAATAAATAATTTGTGTCATGTTAAGAAATAAGTTTTTTTGAGGTACAAGTTAGTTTTTAATCAGGTCCAGGGAAGTACAGATCCTTGATGCTGGCATTTCTGACCAACAAAAGAATTCACGGGCTTTACGCACAAAGGACCTGACAGAAAGTGCAGTTTTCCAGCACAGACCGGCCAGGTTAACAGTTCTGCTTCTCAAGGGTGTCTTAGGCCCAGCAAGACAGAAAGGGCCTCCTATACCCAAACTAGCCAGGAGGCCCAATGGTTAAAAACACAGAACAGGTGTAAATTTAAGGAGTTCTGGCTATTCAAGCGTGATAGTGTTTTAGCACCTTCAAATGCAAGGTTTTGTGAAGAGCCCGGCCTGTAGCTGTGTCTCACTGGGGTGGGCTTTCCTTCTCAGAGTCACACCTCCCGGATGCAAACCTCTGCCGGAGCTCAAACACATGCTGAAGCAGCCAGGAGTCTGGCTTAAGGCATAATCTTCAGTGTCAACCTGATCCCTCCAAGGTTTTCATGTATTTTTGGGGTTTTTTTTTGGTACCAGGAATCAAATTCAGGACCTTGTGCTTGCCAGGCAGGCGCTGTTCTACTGAGCCAGATCCCCGGCCCAAGGTTTTCGTGTGTAGCAAGTAACTAGAGGCTCTTAAGACTCCAGCAGTCACTTGTTCTTACAGCAAACAGAGCTTCTGATTTTCTTCCTCCACAAAGACAGCAGGTGAAAAATGAAACTAGCAGAAATAAACAGGCGATAAAGTTAATTTGTCAATGGAGGGCTGGGGATTTACAAACTGGCAAAGCGCCTGCCTGGCAAGTGCAAGGTCGTGAGTTCGGTTCCTGGTACCGGAGAAAAACCAAAACAAAAATAATAATAATAATAGTAATAATTTGTCAATGGGCTGTTTTTAAATGCTGCATCAAGAATTAACATATCCTGTACTTTATCACCAGTGCGTATGGCTGCTAAAGGAAAAATTCTTCTTACATTATTTTATTTGAATGATGGTAAGAAGCCATGACCACTAGGTAAAATGAATTTCCTGTAGATTTTTTACTCAACTGCCAAGTTCGGAGGCTTTTTGAGTCTTGGTCTTTTTTTTTTTTTTTGGTCTTTTTTTGGTTTTCCTCCGGTACCGGGAACCGAACTCACGACCTTGCGCGTGCCAGGCAGGCGCTGTGCCGCTGAGCTAAATCCCCAGCCCCTGAGTCTTGGTCTTATATGGCAGCTCTGTATGTAGGCAATGCCAGGAAGAGGGCCTGAGTGCAGAAGACAGCTCAGCCATCTTTTTTTTGGTCTTTTTGAGACAGACTCTCGCTGTGGAGTTCAGACTGGCCTTGAGCTCACTTTGTAGCCCCGGCTGGTTTCGAACTCGCAGTGATCCTCCCGCCTCAGCCTCTCGAGTGCTGGGATTACAGGCGTGCACCACCACGCCCGCCAAGCTCAGCCATCTTTAATCAGGTTATCTCTTGGGTTAAATTTCAAAACAGGTATCAAACTTAACCTTAATAAAATTGAAATGGAACAATGCAGAAGTCAATGAGAGATAAGTAGTTCAGGAAAAAGAATGGTGGAGGACAAGCAAAAGTGGTTCTCCACAGGGTGCCTTTTGCGCTCGAGGAGGGCAGTCACTCTGAGGACGTCCCACGTTGTACAGGAGGCTTAGCATCTCCAGTCCAAACCCACTGAGTGCTGCTTGCGGCTCCTCAGCCAGTGCGCGGAGTGGGAGCGCCACGCCTGCCTGATGCTCCAGGCTCAGCCGCTGGTTCTCACAAGGCGCAGCACTTTGCTGTTCTGTACAACGGTCAGCGCGTCACCACCTCCTCATCTCTGCGCCGTGAGGGATTATGGGTTAAATGTGAGTCCGCAAGTGCTTCCAACAGCCCGGCAGATGCTTAAATCCTTGGAACTGCCCTCCTTATTTCAACCCTGCAGTGCCTTTCCTTAGTGAGGCCCTCCAGCTGTTGTTATTCTTGCTGTTATTGTAAGTGAATAGTTTGAAATTGTTAGCTCAAGGGCAGTCGCCTCAGGAGGGACTGGAGTGGACGGGGGGTAAGTCTCACTGCATGAGGGGTGTGAAAAGTGAAAAGTGATGATGTTGGAGGAGCAAACATCAGGAGAAAAAGGCTGTGCTCTCAGAACACTGCAGGTCCCTTTGTCAGTGCTTGATTAGCCCCGAGGGTGTGCGGAGATGGGGAGCCCTGGCAGGCCGTGCCCCTAAGGCCGTTACAAACTGAGTCGTACCCCACACTTAACACAGGAGGGCTTGTGCAGCCGCAGCTTCTCACTGGCAGCACTAACTTCTGACATTGTTTTTCTCTGTCCTGGAACTTGAACCCAGGGCCTTTGCACCGAGTAACGTCCCCAGCCCATTCATTCACTTCATCCATCCACTGACTGATTCATCCATTCCTTGGGCTAAATTACCCAGGCTGGGCTTGAGCTCACACCCCATCACACTAGCTTTGCCTTTTTGGTTAGGCAAAGTAATCATTTACCTTCTCACAATCAGCATTTTTTAAAATCAGTATTTCCAAAGAATATATTTCATTCAAACTGTTGAGTGCAGCAGAGTATATCTTCTCGTGAATTATTTTTTCATAATCTCAGTTGTTCCTTAGCCGTGTTATCCCTTTGGGTTTCATTTATATAAGTAAATTATTAAAACAGTGTAGTGTACATTATCATGAATTTATTGTAGTTAGCTTGGATGGTAATAAAACTGCAAACTAATATGGCAGTTCTGATGAACAGTAGTACGTAGGTTTCTTGTACCTTGTGTGGATACCACTGTGCTTTACATTCTGAAGACGTGCCAGTAAAATGCACTTTAAGGACAGCTATCTGAGCCAGGTGTGGGGGTGCATGCCTGTAATCATAGCAGTCCGGGAGGCTGAAGCAGGAGGATTGCAAGTTTGAGCTCAGAGTAGGGGACTTAGCCACTTGGTGAGACCCTGTTTCAAAGTAAGAAAATAAAAAGGACCAGGGATGATGTAACTCAGTGTGAAGGCCCTGGGTTTAATCCCTCACTTAAAAAAAAAAAGAGTGCAAAAAAGAGGGAGAGAGAGATGAAAGTTTTGGAGTGTAGGGAGGTAAATACAGCATGTGCTATACATACTGTGGTATCCCTACTGGGGTCAAATGGTCCACCCAATAAGCAAGTGAGTGTTAAAATGTAGTGTTAAGTATGAAATGTTACATGTTCAAGCCAGGTGTGGTGGCGCACGCCTGTAATCCCAGCACTCGGGAGGCTGAGGCAGGAGGATCGTTACAAGTTTGAGACTAGCCTGGGCTTCCAAATGAGCTCAAGGCCAGCCTGAACCATGTCTCATAGCGAGACCATGTCTCAAAAGAAAAAAAAAAAAAAAGAAATGTTACATGTTCATATTCAGATTGTGAGCTTTCACCTGGAGAGAAGAAAGGCCCCTGAAAGACCTTCTATCAGCTGCGGGGATTTTGCTCTGCAGCAAGGATCCAGGGCCGTGGAGCACTTCCCCGAGTGAGTGAGGCTGTAACTTGCACTACAGGTTCTTCGGATGTAGGACTTGCGGCTGTCATAGGTGTAGCCCTTGCTGGTCTCTTAGGCTCTGCTCAGTTCTGTGCCACAGCTTACAGCGGGACCGCACGCGCGGGGTCCAGACCACATGCGCAGGGACAGGACGGCACACGCGTGGACAGGACAGCACGTGCTTTCGGTCTCCATGTCTCTTCGGCATCTCTGTCCAAGTCCAGAGCCCTGCAGCACAATGTAGGCTGTGTACTCCAGATCTAGTGTCTGCATTTGGGTGATGTCGCCAGTTTATGACAACACTGAAGGGCTCTACATGCCCAGCACAGCTTTTAAGATACTTAGCCAGCCACGGTGGCACGGGCCTGTCACCCCAGGACTCAGGAGGCTGAGGCAGGAACATCATTGTGAGTTCAAGGCCAGCTCAAATTACA
Source organism: Chinchilla lanigera (assembly GCF_000276665.1). Lineage (NCBI taxonomy): Eukaryota > Metazoa > Chordata > Mammalia > Rodentia > Chinchillidae > Chinchilla > Chinchilla lanigera. Next base: position 3,384,787 of record NW_004955505.1, on the reverse strand, counting down.
TGGTAAGACCCTGCCTCAAAAGAAAAGTTTTTTCCTTGTGATTAAGAACTTGTTTGATGAGGAGGGAAGATCAAGATATAAATGGTGACCATTGTTATAATAGTGCCTTATGTTCTTAAAAAAACCCTAATAGTAGATTGTTTAAAATAAGATGTGAATCCATGCATATGTTAATTAGCTTGATTTAACCACTCAGAGCATCATGTTGTACTCAGTAAGTATGCATAATTCTGTCAGTTTAATTGGTGTGTGTGCTTGTGGGTGTTGGATGTTGGAACCAGGGCCTTTTGTACTGAGCTCTATCCCATCCCTCTTTTTAGTTGATTTTGAGAAGAGTGTTTCATTAAGTTAGCTGATTAAATTTTATTTTTAAAAAGAGCCCCTTTGAAAACAACACACCTAGGCCATACGTTGTTTGCCTTTTCTTGTCTTACGAGGCTTCATGTACTGTATTTTCCCACCGCTAGGTATTCACTTACCCTTGGTTGGGAGATGGAAAATCTGTGCTTCTTTGTCTCTACGGTGGGTGTCAGGAATGTTGGCTGAATTGCTTTATTTCTCTGAGGCTCATTCATAAAAGGAAAGGCAGTGATTTAGCATCCTACTAGTCTCTCTGATGCCTTTGCTAGAATTAGGGAAAAGCAAAAACCGGGTCTCCTTCTTCGAGATGTCTTACTGCCATCTGCTGGGAAATGGTGAAAATAAATGCGAAAATGAGGCTGAGGGAGGCTGAGGCAAAAAGATCGCTTGAGCCCAGGTGTTTGCATCCAGTGCCTCCTAGAGTTACGTGGCGGACAGTCTGCAGCCTCACGCTGAACGCCCTCGTCATGATGCCGTGTCTCATCGCAGAGCTGTTGAGAAAACTAATGGGAAGGTAAATACGGAACCACACAGAAGTCATAAAACTGTGTAAGTTACTGTGAGGGCTTCTATCTAGCTGTCCCCTCAAAGCCTCATGTAGACACAGGTGGGGAGTTTCAAAGGTGGCTGGATTAGGGTGTATGAATGTGAATTAAGGGTGTGATGCTGGGGTTTAGGGTGTATATGGTAGAAGCCCCACCCTGGGTGTGGGGGGCACCGATCAAGAGGCTGGTATGTGGATGGAATGTAAAGGGACAGAGAGAAGGCAGGCTGCTGCTGCTGCTGATTGCTGGCCACCTTCTCCTTGCCACACCATGAGCTGTTTCTCCTCGGCAGTGCCCCTCTGCCATGCCACCCTGCCTTGGAGCCAGCCAAATGTGGACTGAAACTTCTACAAACTGTGAGCTGAATAAACCTTCTCTTCTTTAGCTTTGGGTGTTGGGTATTTTGTCACAACAATGAGAAGAGTAGCTAAGACAGTTACTGTTTCCGTACTGGACCCTTTGTCGATTTCTGAAGTTACCCACTACCTTTTATATGAACAGACTGTACACAAACCACGGAAAGTATGGGCCAAGGTAAGTGATTGCAAGCTGTATCCAAATTAGGAGATGCTTTTTTTCCCAGAGCAGATCAGGGTGAATATTTTACTGATTCATGTGTCTTCCTCCATTATGAAATAAATTACAGGAATGTTTTAAATGTTACACATAGTAAATCGTGCCAACTCATCTAACAGAAGCACACCCAAGAATACAGTAAACAGCCGGGGCTGTAGAGCGGTGCACTGTGAGGCCCTGGCTTGGGACCAGGACTGAAAAGGTCCAGTGGGGAAGCATCTTACTCATAAAACTGGTTTGGTAGTGAATGGCTCGGCTGTGTCATCCCTTATTCACTAGGAGAAGTTTTTCAGGGTATTAGTGATGAATTATTTCGGGGTTTTGGTGCCCTCAGGACCTGGCTATTCAAATAGAATATAGCTGACATTTTGCAGTGACAGTCAGGACCCTTAATTCGTTTTATTAGAATGAAAATAAGTAGGTCCTGTCTGGAAAAACTAAATTACTTAATCTATTTAAAGAAGTCCTCTCTGCTTGTGTTGAAATTTCTGCCTCTGATGAACAACCTCTGTTTAACTTTAGATGCATACAGAGTCTGAGCAGGGGAGAAGTCTTTTTTTGTTGTTGTTGTTTTTTTTTTTTTTTTGGTATTATGCTCGATATATAATTTCACATGCAATGTGAGAAAACAAAAATGTTTCTATAAAACTGGAATCTGTAAGTTGTATCCTCATGGGTGGGAAAGAAATAGATTCACACTGTATTTGCACCACCACGGCAATTTTAATTTTTCCTATAATGATGGTAATGGTGATGGTATTTGCTATATATAAGGGCTGAAAGCACTTTGCATGTATTTTACATACTTGTTTACTTGGTTGGTACTTACAACTACTGTATGGGGTAGATAGTATTGTTGTCCCCATTCTACAGATAGGGCAACTAAGGCACACTATGTTGTCATTTGTTAAAAGTTAAAAGCCTAGTGGAATTGCTATATAGACAGAAATTAAGTATCCTCTCTGCTTAACAAAATCTCACAAAAACATTTATGAGGTGAAATTAAAACAAAATTGGTCACTTCCTGATTTTTAAAACTTACACAAATACTTTTTTAGTACAGAGTCGACACTTTAGGCCCTTACGTGGTTAAACCACAGGCTTTGTATTACCTTTATAAACTTTGTTAGCAAACTCATTTCTCAGAAGCACTACTTTTTCTACTATCACTGAACATAAAAGAGCACCAAAGGGTTCAGGATGGCTTGGTGGCACGGTGCTTGCCTAGTGTGCACAAGGTCCTAGCTTCAATCCTCAGCATCTCACACACACACACACACACACACACACACACACACATACACACACACACACATACACACACACACACACACAATTATAATTACAACAACCAGAGAAAGAGAGGTAGCTTTAAAAAGAAGAACAGATTTAACAGAGCTATAACTCATACATCTTGCAATCCATGCATGTAAAATGGTTGTTAGTTTGTTTCCAGGACTGAGCGACCATCACCACAGTCAGTTTTAGAGCATTTTCATCACTGAAAAGAAACCACATACTCATTAGCAGCCTCTCTCCGTTTTCCCAGAAGGCTTAGCTGTAGGCAACCACTTCCCCTACACTTGCTTGTGTACTTCCTGTCCACAGATCTGTCCATGGTAGACGTTTCCTATCAATGGAGTCATACAGTTTGTGGTCTGTGACCGGCTTCCTTCACTTAGAGCAAAGTTTTCAGGGTTCAGTCCTGTTGTAGCATGACACGTTAGCACTTCATTCCTTCTCAGTGCAGATATTATATGGCTTGGATATACCGTTAATCACTTGATGGACATTTGAGCTGTTCCCACCTTTGAGCTTTCTGAATAACGCTGCTGAGCATTTACCTGTAAGTTTTCATGTGCGTATGTTTCAGTTCGCTTGGGCAGAATTCTAGGAAAGGAGTTGCTCGGTCACATGGTAACTGCTTCATCTTCTGAGGAGCTACCAGACCATTTCCCAAAGCAGCTGCACCATTTTGTATCTTCACCAGCAGGGGGCGAGAGCTACGATTTCTTCCACAGCACTGCCATTATCCACCCTTTTCTTCAGAACCATCCTAGTGGATGCGAAGTGGCTCCTCATAATGGCTTTGGTTGTTCTTGTTATGGCCTCACTGTGTGGCCCAGGCCAACCCTGAACACATTGTGTAGTCCAGGCTGGCCTTGAACTTCAGTCCTGCTGCCTCAGTCTCCTGAGTGCTGGGGTTACAGACCTGTGCCATCACACCCAGCTTTGATTTGTGTTTCTTTGATTTGTGAGCATGTTTTCATGTGCACACTGGCCATGTGTACCTCTTCTTTGGAAAAATACCTATTTGGGTCCTTGGCCAACTTACATGTTGTTTATAATCACTCACTTGTGTTTATCATCACTCACTTGTAAGAGTTCTTTCTAGTCTCTGCATATGAATTTCTCATCGGATATATAATTTACAAATATTTTTTCTCCTTGTGTGGGTTCTTTTCACTTTCTCGATGGTGTTATTCCATGCACAAAAGTTTGTAATCTTGATGTGTCTACTTTATTTTGTTGCTGCTACTCACTCTTTTGGTGTCATACAAAAAATTATTTCCTAATCTAAGGTCATGAAGACTTATAGGTAGGTTTTCTTCCAAGTGTTTTCTAGTCTAGATCTTATACTCAGGCCTTTGATCCACTTTGACTTAGTTGTATCATATGATCTGAGGTAGGGTTTCAACATCAGTGTTTTGCATGTGGCCATTTACTTATTCAAGCGCCATTTGTTGAAAAGACTGTTCTGTTCTCTCATTATTGAGTGGTCTTGTACCCTTATACAAATCCAGTTTACTATAAATGTGTGGGCTTATGTCTGAACTATCAACTGTGTTCTGTTAATCTACGTGTCTGTTTTCACATCAGTACCACACTGTCAGATCATTTTGCTTTGTAATAAGTTTTCAAGTGAGAAAGTTTCTTTATCCTTTTCTAAAAACTTTATTCAAGGTTATTTTGGCTACTCAAAGTCTTTTCATTTCCCTATGAACTTTATGCTTAGCATATCATTTTCTACAAGGAAATCAGCAGTGGTTTTGGTAGGGTTTGCATTGTAGCTCAGTTTGTCACACATAATCATGAACAGAGGAGAGCTACCCTTTTGTTTAGGTCCTCTTTAATTCCTTTCAGTGATGCTTTATGGTTTTTAGAGTACACATTTTGCACTTCGTTAAGCTTACTCCTAAATATTTCAGAGTTTTTTTACTGTGTTATAAGTACACTAGTTTTACTAATTTCATTTTCAGTGTTTCATTTCAGTGCACAGAAATACAGTAGATGTTTATACATTGATCTTGTATCCTGCAGCTTTACTGCACTGATTTATTAGTTTAAATAGTTTTAGTGAATTCCCTAAGAATTTGTACATACACAATTATGTTGTCTAGAGATAAAAATAATTAATTTGAAGGGCTTTAATTTCATTGTCCTCCCTACTCTTCCTGGCTAGAGTTCATGGCACAGGTTAGATAAAAATAGCAGAAGCAGGCATTCTTGTTTCTGATCTTAGAAGGGAAGCATTCACTATTTCACCCTTAAGTCTAATGTTATCGGGCTGTTTCAGAGATTTCCAAGTTTCCTTTCATTCCTAGATTTTTTACTGTGTTTTTATCATGAAGGGATATTAAATTGTATCAAATGCTTTTTCTGCATGTTTAGAAATTACTGTGTGATTTTTAATCCTGTATTCTATTAATAGTGTATTCTGTTTACTGGTTTTGAATGCCACATCAGCATTGCCTTGCTAGGGTAAATCATTTGTCTGGTCCTTTTTACAGGTTGCTGGGTTCAGTTTGCTAGCATTTAGTTGAGTATCTCCGCAGTGTTCAGTGTTATTCTCCAACTGGCGGCTCCCCTTACCGAGCATTTTTTTCTCAGTTGATCTTTTCTCAGGGAGCTCTCTTCTGTTCAGACATGGATAGGCATTGCCAGTTGCTTCACTTTAGGCAGAGAAGAATAAATTATTTAATTCTGAGCTTCTTTGTACATATTGATACTATGTGCACTGTTACAATAACCACACTGAACATCCAAAAGCCAAGTGAGTAGAATAAAGACTTTGTGAAATTCCTCAAGAAATCAAAAATAGAGTTACTGAATGATCTAACAATCCCACTTCTGCATGCAAATCCAAAGGAAACAAAATCAATTTGTTGAAGAGATGTCAGCACTTTTGTGTTCATTGCAGCAGCACTACTTATAGCCAAAATGTGGAAATTACCTCAGAGTTTGGCAGTAGATGAATGCCTAAAGAAAAAGTGGTGCATATACACAGGAAATGCTATTCATTTGTTTAAAGAACAAACGAAGTGTTTTCATTTGTGAAACACAGGTGAACTAGAAGACATTGTGCTAAGTCAGATAAGCCAGACACAGGAAGATAAATACTGCATCGTCTCACTTACATGTGGAATCTTAAAATGGAATTAGAGAGAATGGTAGTTACCAGAGGTTTGGCTTTGTGGGGTAGTACCAGGGTAGAGGTGAATGGGAAAGGAGAGATGATCAAAATTTCAGGTGGAGGTGGGGGGAATAAATTCTAATAATCTACTGCACAATGTTGTGACTATGTTAATAATAATATTTCAAAGTTACTAAATGTTGATTATAAATGCTTTTACCACAAAGAAAGGTATGTGGGTCAGGTTTTTGTTGCTGTGACAAACACCTGAGATAAATCAATTTATGAGGAAGAAAGGTTTGTTTAGGCTCATGGTATAAGAGGTTCCAGTCCATGGTTATTGGTCCCATTCTTTTAAGCCTGTGGTGAGGAATATGTCATGGTGGACAGCAAGTGGTATAACCCAGCTACTCACTGCATGGTGTCCAGGAAGTGAAAAAGAGAGTGTCCCAGTGTCTCTCTCAAGTTCAGGCCCCCAGTGACCTGACCCCACCTCCAGAGATTCTACCACCCTGCTCTACCACCACAGGTACAGGCCTCACCTTCAATACACTGGCCTTCGGAGGACATTTAATGAGATAAGCACGAGGAGTGAATCTATTAGCCTGATTAGTTAACCTGATTACAGGGTATACATGGAACATTACCTTGCACCAAAAATATGTATGCAGTTACTGTGTCTCAGTTTTTTAAAGAAGGTGGAATTAAGCTGGGCACACTGGTGCACACTTACAGTCCCCGCTACTTGGGAGGCTGAATCAGTAGGACTTACCTGTTGAGATGGAGTTTGTGTACGGTAAAACTCATCCTTTTTAATACTTTGAAAAAGAAATTTATGGGAATTGATAGCTTATAAACAGCATGGATTCCTTTTCCTATAGAAATTTTAAAGTAAAGTCTGTTTTCTGTGTTCTTTCACAAAAGAAGTTACCAGTCCACATTACATGTAAAGATGTTTATTTGAAAGCAAACACTCCATAAAATTAATAATTTTATAAGATCACAGCATTAATAATTAACATATATGTATACTTACACAAAACAGCTTGCAGATGTTAAGATCAATTTTTTTAGCAAACAACCATTCCTACCATAAAAAAATAAAATCCCTGGTTCAGACAGAAGGTGAAGGTTGTAGGAAGAAAAATAAAGTATCTGTTCTTAGTCGCCGTAGAAGATTATAATTAACTCAGTAAATCTCCCTTGGATAAGGAGGTCTTCACAGAGGAAGATTAAGTAGTGATACTTAAATGACTTAAAAAGTCATTTTAAGCTTTAAAGTGCTCACATTTATTAATTCAGCACAGTGAATATTAATAGTTTAAGACCCATGCTTTGAAATCCAAATACATTTTAAGGTACTCTGAGCTGTAGTAGCTGAGGGAGGATGTAACACTGGCGTTTTATAAAACTGTCCATAATGCAGTAAATTTTTTTGGTCAGATCAACCTTAACTGCTTGGGTGGAGTGCGCACGCGCGCGCGCGCGTGTGTGTGTGTGTGTGTGTGTGTGTGTGTGTGTGTGTGTGTAAATTGGGATACTGCTCCTCATCGAGTTGACTTCATAGACATATACTGAGTATGGAAAGGAGTCTTGTATGTGGGCTGTACATGCATAAAAGAAACGATGTTCTGTATTTTCAGAAGAAACTGGTAGATTTATCCTTTCAGCCTTAGAAAATGTTTATGTTAAATATGAACAGGCAAAATACAGATTAAAAATCATTCCAAAGCCATTACCTCACTTATCATAGCACTTTTACCTCTAAAACAAGCTCAGCACACATTTAGTATATTTTGTTTTGATCAATTTTTATTCTATCCAAAGGCCTTTCCTGTTGGAGGTCTTTTTTGGAAACAGTTTTATCTATAATCATGTACACTAATTAAACAATGCTTAGACTTTCCAGAGGAAATGCATTTAATTTTCAAGGGAAAAAGAAAGAAAATTCTGAAATCCTTTTTCACTGAGCTTGTGTATAATACCAGTAATAGAATTTTTAAGAGGTATTCCATTTCCTTCATGAAAAATGAAAACGGCTTGGCTTTCATCAATGCCATCTTCTGAATTGTGTACGTTTAGAGTGACTTACCAGAGAGAACTGCTGAGAAGGAAACACATCCTAATTTAACGTGAAACAATGGGAGCGTTGGCCCTGTTGCAGGTACTGAAGTGTCTGCGCACCCGGCTGGGAATGGGTTAGGCTCAGGGTTGGCGTCACCATGAAGCCATTCAGAGGCTGTCTCTTGCCCTTGCAGGTGGAGCGGGAGAAGGCCATCCTTCTGGCCAGTCTGCAGGAGTCCCAGACGCAGCTGGAGCACACCAAAGGGGCGCTGACGGAGCAGCACGAACGGGTGCACCGGCTCACGGAGCACGTCAACGCCATGAGGGGCCTGCAGAGCAGCAAAGAGCTCCGGGCCGAGCTGGACGGCGAGAAGGGCCGGGACTCGGGGGAGGAGGCTCACGACTACGAGGTGGACATCAACGGCCTGGAGATCCTGGAGTGCAAGTACAGGGTGGCCGTCACGGAGGTGATTGACTTGAAAGCAGAAATTAAAGCCTTAAAGGAGAAATACAATAAATCTGTAGAAAACTATACCGAAGAGAAGGCCAAGTATGAGAGTAAGATCCAGATGTATGACGAGCAGGTGACGAGCCTTGAGAAGAGCACCAAGGAAAGCGGCGAGAAGATGGCCCACATGGAGAAGGAGCTACAGAAGATGACCAGCATCGCCAACGAGAATCACAATACCCTTAACACAGCCCAGGACGAGCTGGTGACCTTCAGTGAGGAGCTCGCTCAGCTCTACCACCACGTGTGTCTGTGCAATAACGAAACGCCCAACAGGGTCATGCTGGACTACTACAGGCAGAGCAGAGTCACCCGCAGTGGCAGCCTGAAGGGGCCCGATGACCCCAGGGGGCTGTTGTCGCCGCGACTAGCCAGGCGGGGTGTGTCGTCTCCAGTGGAAACAAGGACCTCATCCGAACCAGTTTCGAAAGAAAACACAGAGGCCAGCAAAGAACCAAGTCCAACGAAGACGCCCACAATCTCTCCTGTTATTACTGCCCCGCCATCTTCTCCAGTGTTGGATACAAGTGATATCCGCAAAGAGCCAATGAATATCTACAACCTTAATGCCATAATCCGGGACCAAATCAAACATCTGCAGAAAGCGGTGGACCGGTCCGTGCAGCTCTCTCGGCAGAGAGCGGCGGCCCGGGAGTTGGCCCCCATGATCGACAAAGACAAGGAGGCCTTAATGGAGGAGATCCTGAAGCTCAAGTCGCTACTGAGCACCAAGCGGGAACAGATCGCTACGCTGAGGGCGGTGCTGAAAGCCAACAAGCAGGTAATCTCCCCCCGGGGGCAGCTGGGCAAAGCCCGCCCCATCAGCTTATTCCGGTTTGGGTGAGCTCTCAGCAGTACCAAGATAAGAATTGGGGATTCCTGGTCAGTGGACAAATAAAACCAGCTACATCCCAGTGCCAGAACAGAATGTAACGGTATTTTTAGATAGGTGAGTGGATGGATGCAACAGGAGAGCAGGCGTGCCCAGGTGGGAGGCTGAAGAGAGCAGACCAGAGGAGCGGAGCCAGCTGCCGCTGCTGGGCTGCCAGTCCGGCAATGCCAGGCAGAAATGAGTGTGGAAACAGCAGGGGAGCCAGGCCAAGACGCTGGCATGGCCGTGGGCCGGGTCCACCACCAGGAGAGTCACAGGCTGGCAGGAAGTCTGGCTGCAGACGAGAGGAGGAATATAGGGAACCCTTCCTGGTCCTTGTCGCGGGCCAGGAAGTTTGCATTTGTAATCCCAGGGAGAAGTTATTGGAATTCTAGCGAGTTAATTGCAGTCTACCACTTCCAGTGCAGCCCATGGCGAGAATAAAGACACTAAGGCATATGTGTAGTTGTGGGGAGCCAAGGGGTCCTAAGTCCAGCCAGGATAATGGCCATCTGGAACAAAGGCCTCAATCCAGGGCCCAGCTTAGGTTTTATTCATTCATGAAGAAAGGAGTGGCTTGAGGATGAGTGAGTGTGAGAATGGCGGGAAGTAGGTGAGCGCTGTGAGCTGGGCTAGGTGGGAGGCCTGAAATCACTTCTGCAATGTGTAGAGAGAAGGATCTGCAGAGTCATCTGCATAACACAATTCAAGGTAGTATCTGATGTTTTGGGGTCAGTCCTTCAGCTCTGGTGTATAATCTTTTATGCCCTGGGAGGTCATAGTGTCTTATCTTGAAGCTCAATCACAACCAGCATGGAGCACGGCTCCCCATCCCGCCTGGCCCACCCATGTTCTCTGGGAGCTGTGGGGGCGGGGCAACATTACCCTGTCACCGTGCTTCAAAGGCTACACATCAGTACCTCGTCTGGACTGATTTGCATGCTTAATGCCAATTGAAGGGATAAGAAGTCCTGGCCAGCTCTGTACACATCAGTACATGGAAATAGGGCCAGGTCTAGCCAGAATGGAGACAATTGCTCCTCCTCGCAGAGGAGATCTGCGGCCAATGAGCAGACCCCAACGTGAGAGATGGGGTTCAGATGCAAGACGATTTCTAGGAGTTAACAAGATAGGAAACGGGTGTCTTGGCCTTCGTCCCAGACTGGGGGAAGCAAGAGCACTAGGTAAGCAATGGCGGGGAAGAAGAAAAGAAGTTGTGGGGAAGGGAGTGAGAGAAGCAAAGCCGCGCAGGTGTCCCCAGCGTCTGAAATAATTCGGAGCAGCAGGACAGAGAGGAAGGTAAGGAAAGAGGCAATGAGTGGACCCTCCTCGGCCCATCAGTGACCTGAATTTTAGGTTCAGTTGGGTGTAAGTCCAGAGCTTAAGCGGCCAGGAGTTTTTCTGCCTTTTCTTAACCCGTAGAGATCTGTCCTTGTATTCCTGTGTCTCCTTGACAACTGAGTTTGTTTTTACCCTTGAGCTGTACATGGTGGAAGCACTATGAAGTACAGACCTGACAGTCCTAGTCAGTTTATCTGAAAAGGTAGCCTCCGGTGACACATATTTGAGAAGTGTGCTGAGCAAATCCTGGTGTTGATAAAGACAAGCAACAAGTATCAGAGACCTTCTTGCCATTGCAAACATCGATCAGTAGCTTGGGCATGCTTTCTCCTTTGAGACAGGGTCTCCATAATGTAGCCCAAGCTGACCTCAAGCTTATGATCCTCCTGCCTCAGCCTCCTGAGTGGAGCGTGTACCCTCTGAAGAGTGAGGCTAATTCTGTGTTGAGTGCCTTCTCCTCTGTCCTGATCTTGGAGGGGACCACACTAATATTATGTCACCTACCTTCCTGGTCTTCATCTTCTGTTCCCATAGACCCATTGAGGTCAGCTGGATGTCTGTACTGTAAGCAATACTACGGTGTACACTGTGACGATGCTTTTGAGATTCAAGAGCAGAATAGGACTGTCGTGCTATTGCTTTAGGAAAATAGAAAAAAAAATGGGAGAGTGAAGAATTGAGAAGGTATTGGAATCCAATTTGATGTCAGAATGCAGCAACTTTTTACAGTAACTCTGCTAAAATCCGACCAACTCAGCAAGTTAGAGTACATAACCAAAATAACCAAATAACCAAATCAGCTGGGCATGGTGGCACATGCCTCTAATCCCAGCACGCTGGGAAGCTGAGGCAGGAGGATCATGCGTTCGAATCCAGCTGGGCAATTTAACAAGACCCTGTCTCAAAATTTTAAAAAGGGCTGGGGATTTAGCTCCATGTGAAGGACCAGGGTTCTATCGCCAGTACTGCAGAAATAAATAACCCAAAATCATATTACATGAAGGAACTTAACCTTTATCCAGAGCAGGGGACATTCTTGGTCAAGTCATTCAGCTAACTTCTCTGACTTCTACCTGGAGATTGGATAGTAGCCCAAAACACTTGATCTAGGAAAATGTCAGAATGCTTACCTGAAGAGGTAAAGGATGGTTTATCAGCCTGGAGAGACTAATTGAAGCAGTACCCATTGATGACAGTTTATGGAGAGAGAAGGTAGGGGTCAAACCAAGTGACTAGCACTCTAGTGCAGTTTCAGCCTGGCCTGTAGCTGCCCACAGGACAGAACATACGAAGCACTTGGGAGTGGGATAAACAGCGCCGTAGGGATTCGGTGGAACACAGCTGCCTAGCTCCACTGTCAGAGTGCTTTCCGGTGGTATTTGCATTACATTAGAGCCACAGCCTGCATGGGCTCAGTAAATTAAATCCAAACACGCCCGAAGCCACACATTTGTTAGGCAGTTTAGCGGTGTCGGTGGCCCGGGCTGTTGCTGGCATGCTTATTGCCTTAAATAGCTTCAAGTTGTGGAATGGTAATTAGTAAGACTGAGGGGCGGATTCTGTGGCTTAGGGAAACAATGGGAACCTTCTTGCTGTACAGCAGGCATTGTGTGTGCCGTGTGAATCATCAGTACCCTTTAGCACCGGTGTTTCAGAGGCACCCTGCCTCCGGGCAGTGAGCAGGTAGGAGGCCCAGTCCGCGGACGAGGCTGTAGTCGGTGTGAGGTTCTGAGAAGGCTGATGCACAGCCCTCGCCTTCCCAAAGAGGACTCCGCCCGGGGTGGCAGAGCAGAGGCAGCAGCAACAGTTTGGTGTGACTTGTGCTGTGACCCTCCCTCACTGTGGGGACCGTACAGAGGAAACAGTTAGTGTTTCTTACGGGAGCTTTAGAAAAGACTTCACAGAAACAATCATACTTGAGTTTGTTTTGGTTTTGCTTTTTTAATACCAGTGTCCAACTCAGGGGTGCTGTATCCCTGAGCTATATCCCTAGCCCATTTTTAGTTTTTGAGACAGGGTCTTGCTAAGTTGCCCAGGTTGGAGTAGAACTTGTGATCTTCCTGCCTCAGCCTCCCTGGAGTTACAGTCATGGTACCCAGCTTTGAATTTATTCTTACAGGATTGGTTTTCCAGGGGAAAGGGACTAATTTCAGACAGAAGAGTACGTACGGAAAGACAAGAGTAACAGAAATAGGGGAATGCTTGAGAAGGTCTCTGGCTAGAAATAAGGCTTTTTTATTTAGAAAATCAACATTGCAGTGCGTAGAAAATGTAGTGAATGCAGATGTCAGCACATTTACTGACGGGTTTTAGATACTTAAAAGTACTTAATTCTGAAAAAGCTTTGTGCAGCCTGCGGACAAACAAATCTACAAGCAAAAGTGAGTCCTCCTCAGCCTTGTTCACAAGCGGGGAGTTGTGCTTCTGCCCGACCTCACTGTGGTCGGCTTCCTGCTCTCCCCTAGATACCAGGTGTGTGCTCACCAGCGTGTACAGCTTCAGGCTCTCGGCTTAAACCGAGCCATATGTTCTAAATGAATGTAAGTCTGACCTTAAAAAAAAATAAACAATTGCTATCCCCCACATCGATTTCTACATTTTGGATAATTTTCTGAGTATAGCATTTGTGAAGATGCCACTAAGTATTAGTGTTACAGAACATATGAAAGTATTTTTCGGGTAACTTCTCATTTAAATCTGCTTTTAAGTTCATTTAGAACTAATAGGAAACAACTCTGGAGTTAAAATATTAACAACTACTCCATGTTAACATTGGTTTGAGGGGCTGGGGATTTAGCTCAGCGGCACAGTGCCTGCCTGGCAAGTGTGAGGTCATGAGTTCGATTCCTGGTACTGGAAAAAGGGGAAAAAAACCCCAAAACTTGACTTCTTCAGTGCTCCATAGAGAACCTGATAGGATTGAGGAGAATGTGAAAATAAATAAATATTGGTCCTCCCGCCATTTACAGGGAAGTCAAATCTATTAAACAAACAAACAAACAAACAAAAAAACACGGTTTGATAAAAGAACCGGTCTCTATACTGTAAGTTGGCAGTTCGCCTAGGAAAGCTGAGCCTATCCATCTCAACCTCAAAAAGATGTTTTACCACCCCAGGGTAGTTCTCTGGGAAATCCCGTTAGTAGTGGGGTTTTTCGCCAGTATTCAAACAGATAATTTTGTATAAACCCAATTTCTTTGTCTCCCAAAATTGAAGAATAAATTTGGAGACAAAAGGAGGTGTTTAGGAGTGGTTTTTAGAAAACCACGTAAGAGGGGAAAGAAGTCTGATGCCCTGTGTAGACAGGTATAGTGAGAGGGCTTGCTTGTCTCAGAAGAGATGAGTTTTTAAAAGTTTTAAAAAAAGAAACTACTACATTTTTAAATGTCTTTTTGAAGTCGGATCTGAATTCTGGTCCTGAGGTAGGAGAGAGCTGTCAGCTAACTTAGCACACCCTCTTCCAGGAGGAAAGTCCTTATCTCTCTGGTTGGAGCTTTTATCTTGGTGTTTACCTTTATCCCTCTAAGCTGGGCTTGGCCGTTAAGTGCTCTTCACCTCAGGGGGCTGTTTTCTTTTTCTGACCCTATCATGAGGCTCTTCTAACTGCTAAGCATAATGACTAAGCTAAGCTAAATGAACTGAGCTAAACCACTGCGGTGCCGTATTGGGTATTTTTATACAGTCTGAAGAGCTGTAACTTAGTTTTGTAAAAAGAATTCAGTATGGACACCGCACGCTGTGCACCCCCCAGGCAGCCCGAGTTGTCGCCATTGAGCCGGTCAGTGTGCTCTGACTTCCGGCTCTCCCATGCTAGCTCTGGGTCTGAAACACTGTTAATCCAGGAACTTCAGAAATGCCCCAATGCAAATACAAACAAACATTTGAACTCATTCTGCATTTGGGTGCTTTTGGTTTTTAAAGATATTATGAAGAATTAAATTTGACTATAATTCATTGTTTTGAACAAGTTGTATGAAAATGATACAGGAAAATAAAAATTCCCAACCTGCACGATATCTGGGACGAGTTCATGTTCTCTAAAATCGAAGAATGAATTTTAGGAACAATGGGGGTTAAGAGCAGAATATATTTATTGAGGGAAAGAAAGCTTCTGCCCAAGAGAGGACAGAAAGGGGCCCGAGTGGGTTGCCCAAGACTCTGTCTTTTCTGGGGACTCATAGGGCAAAACCACGAGGTGAGACGGGTCCAAGATAGGGGGAAAAATGGAAATTATGAGGTGGGAAAAAACTATGGTCAGCCAATAAGATTACAAGTATAATTGTTGAGGTAAAATTGAGTAAACTGGGATCAAATGGGGGAAACAAGTCATGTAGCAAGCAGGCATGAATACAGAACAGGGGCTTTTCCTGTAGGGGGTTGGGCTAGTGACTCTTTCTGGCTTTTTTTTTTTTTTTTTTTTTCTTTTTTCCGGTACCAGGAATTGAACTTATGACCTTGCACTTGCCAGGCAGGCGCTGTGCCGCTGAGCTAAATCCCCAGCCCCTTCTTTCTGGCTTTTTGAAGGTGGTTGCTACCTATTTAGAATATCAATCCCTGATTTCACACCTAGGGAGGTATGTGGGTGCAATTGTTTAGTCCTTTGTCTTGAGGTCTGGCCCACAGGTATCTTATCTTGTCTTTCATGTTGGCTCCTTCCAGGGCCTGGCCCTGTCTGACTGCCTATAATATTTCTGTCTAACTCAGCTATCTATAACAAAAAGACTTAAAAAATGTTTGGTTGTTGGTCATGTCTTTTCCTTAAACGTATAATAACCTGGGTTTATAGTTTACCATCTTATACTCATGTTATAAATTACAAAATTAAATTTGTCTTTCAGTCCACGCCTTAGGCTCAGAGTACAGAGGACATAAAATACTTGAGTTCAAACATTTCTCACTTGGAAATTGTGCTTCTTTTAAAACATAATGCGGTCCTTCTTGGATAAAGTTTCTCATTGGCTCCCTCTGTGACAGTCCTACACCTTCAGCAGCCTGGGAGGTGTTTACTGAGCTGTTGTCATTCCTTTGGCTGGCTTCTAGCACAATGAAACCACATTACCCACAACACATTTTGATGTTACACAAAATTCCCTGTGTCCAGGGTCTAAATTACGCTGATGTAAACCCTCACCAAATCAGTTCTACTTTCCACTTACGGAAGGAAATGCAGCTAGTCCCAGCGTGAAGACATCTGGGTGGCAGATTGTCCTGCTGTGAAGTGGTAAGCTTTGTCATCTTTCTGCTTCAGACAGCAGAGGTGGCCCTCGCCAACCTGAAGAACAAATACGAGAATGAGAAGGCAATGGTGACTGAGACAATGACAAAGCTTCGCAACGAGCTGAAGGCTTTGAAGGAAGACGCGGCCACCTTCTCCTCCCTGAGAGCAATGTTCGCAACCAGGTGAGCGGGTTTTCTCCCGAAGGGGTGTGTGTTGCTGCGCAGAAGGGGGTGCCGACGTTCGCAAGTGCATCGTGGAGCAGCCTGGGTGTGTTTGTTGTGTGCTCCCGATAGGAAAGCGTGAAGAGAATGATTCCATTCTGACAAATCTAAACCAGAACCTTCCCATTTGTATCCAGAGCCCTGCCCTGGATACTCTGGACCAAGCAGTTCTATTACAGAAAAACAGTTCTAGCGGCTCGGCAGCCTTAGTCAGAGGAGCGCTTAAACCCAGGAGTTCAAGAGCAACCTGAGCAACACAGCAAGACCCAGGCTTTAGAAAGCTAAAATAAAATTTAAAAATGAACCAGTTACTATAATAACTTTCTGATGGTGCTGGGGATTGAATCCAGGGCTTCACATAGGACGGCAAATATTCTACCACTGAGCTACATTCTTAGTCCAAGAATTAGATTTTTAAAAAAAGACTTCCAAAAGAGAAAACCACTTTCTAAAGTAGGCAAGTATTTTATCACCCGGAAATATATTTCTGTGACTAAAATATATAAAAGTGCTCAGCATGAGTATTCTGTTAGAAGATTCTATTAATTTCTGAAAGGTAATTCTGTGTATCGCCGAGTTTTTCACATTACCCAGCTAGTGAAAACAAATACTAGTTTCTCTCTACCCCGTGAGTTTCATTTCCTGGCAGCAGTATATTTTCTTTTAAAACTTGAAATAGTTGTTGAGATAGATGTTAGATTTTCAGTATATTGTTGAAATTTCTTTTGTCACAATGCAGAGCCAAAAATAATTTGAAAAGCCACCAGTTACATATCTTGTATGGCAGAAATTTGGTACAGAATTCACAGAGCATAACTTCGGCTTTATCTGCAGATGTAGGTACTAATTTATACTCTGAATGTCAAGCAGTGTAAATTGCATGGGGTTTGAGCTGGTGGAGCCGGCCTGTCGGGAGCATCTCCAGGCTGGCTGCACAGTTGTGCTGAGCCATGAAGATCAGCGCCTCACCCTGTTTTCTACAACAGTTTAGCTGAGGTAAATGTAAAGAAGATCCTGGGCTTTCTGAGAATCCCCCGGGATCTGTCTAGCTTTTCACTAGGAGAGAAAAAGCTGGAGGTCCTGTGCGGTGGAACCTCCTGGATGTGACAGAGAGAAGGTGGGCCCCTGTGACCTGGGGCACAAGAACTCAAGGGACTGGCTTCTGGGCACCGAGTGTGGGGCATTTGGAGATTAGAATCTGGGTGCCCCAGAGGACGGGACAGAGAATAGAAATGGGCACAGTGTCCCCTTCGATGAAGGAAATCAGGATTTTGGTTACAATCAAGAGAACGTAAATTTCCTCTTTGAGAAAGAAAATTAAAAAAAAAAAAATTAAAGGAGCATTTAAAGTCTCAATATACGAAAAATGTCTTATATGTCGATAATCCCCAAATAGTTCATTTTCACAGACATTTGCTTTTTCAGGTACAATAACTACCCTACTCTGTAGCACTAAAAATAGTTATCTGGCTGGTGACTATTATTAGTCTAGGGCTCTGAAAATCACTCTATTTAATGAAGCTCTGGTATTTATATATCCCCACTGCACTCCTTGGCATTCAGAGTTAAGAAAATGGCCTCCCCCGGATTTATTTCTTTCAGAGCACAGATTTCCCTTTCAGACACCCCAGGCTCATTCTGCTACATCCAGCACATTTGAGATCACCCCGGGAGACCATCAGCTATCAGCTGGTGTGAGCGGAGTGACTGTCATTAATATGAGAGTGGGTAAATAAAATCAGTGGAAACTCAGAAAGAGCCTGTCTCCCACACTGCTTCTTCCTTCCAAATGCATGTGGATTTTCCTTCCGGGGAAATAGATCAACGAGCTGATCTTCATGCCTCAGCGCAAGTGTGGAGCCAGCCTGGAGATGCTCCCGACAGGCCGGCTCCACCCAGCTCAAACCCCATGCAAATCTCAGATTCTTTGACAACTCGCCACTTTATCGCCTGGGTACAAAATCATTTATTTTCTAACTCACGCAAACCTGCCACATTGAAAACAGTGCAGCTATAGTCTGTGCTAAGCTAAAATAAAACCTAGAAGTATAGATACAGAAGCAAATGTTTTCATTAATAGCCTATAACAAGCATCACATTCCTGCAAAGAATTCACTATTATACAGTGGAAAGAACCATCGTAACACACCTGAGTACAGCAGTGTCCTAAATGTCTAAATTCCAGTCAAATTCATAGTAGAAGCTCCTCCCTTACCCGAGGGGGACACGCCACAAGACCCCAGTAGACTCCCAAAGCTGTGGCTAGTACCAGACTACACAAACACACCTATGATAAATTTTTAAGTTATTATAATTGTGAACAGCAAGAGATGAACAATAATTAATAATAAAATGGAACAATTATAATACTCTGTAGTAAAAGTTGTATAAATGTGGTCTGTCTCTTGAAAGAATCCAGGCAAATATCCGTTGGCCTCGGATAACTGCAGCCGAGGAGAAAGGAGGAGAACTGTACTGTCTGACTTGCTGCAGTTCCATTTCACCAGATTCCTCCTGACCCCTGTTGTGCTTGGGTTTCAGATGTGATGAATACGTCACACAGCTGGACGAAATGCAAAGACAGTTAGCAGCCGCAGAGGATGAAAAGAAGACCTTAAACACTTTATTACGAATGGCTATCCAGCAAAAACTCGCCCTAACCCAGCGGCTGGAGGACTTAGAGTTTGACCACGAGCAGTCCCGACGCAGCAAAGGCAAACTTGGAAAGAGCAAGATCGGCAGCCCTAAAGTAAGTGGGGAGGCGTCAGCCACCGCGCCCACCATAGACACTTACCTCCTGCATAGTCAGGGCCCACAGACACCCACCATGCGGGGCAGCAGTGGCTCTCAGAGGAAAAGGTATGCATGCCGCGATCTTCACAGCATGGTGCAGTGGCCGGATTTCCGCTAACTGCAGAGTGAATGTGCTCTCGTGGGGGGTGCAGGAGGGGACGGGGAAGCCCGGATGGGAGCTGGTATCGATGGGCCTTGCAATGGTCTCTCCAGATCAGAGCCTTGTGATAATTGCGTTTATATATTCCTTTCTGCACCCCATCCACACCTCTCGGTTAATTCTAATTTAATTTTCAAGTGTCTGTTAATGTTTTTGCTGCTGTTTGTATGCATATATATATATATATATATATATATATATATATATATATATATACTTCTCCCTTACCTCCAGCCTAAAAAATGGTAGACAAAGTGGATGTTAAGAATGAAGCCGTGTTCTACACGAGCTATAATTTTAAAAGTCGCTGTACCTCTGGAAAATGGTTGTTTAGCAGCTTCTCTTTAATGGAGGCAAGGATATGAATATGTTCCCTTGGGAACTTCTGCCCGTATGACCAAAGCCGATGACTGCGGGCCAGGGCGGGTCTGTGTTTAGGTAAAACAGAATGGAAAACACGTAGTCGTTTTCTCAAAAGCAAATTTTTGTGCTTTTTAATTCGGCATGTGAATGTTGCACCAGAGAAACCATTTGAAGGTTTTTAGTGCCTTGTTTTCATGACATTTTTCCTGAGTCCTCACTATTAAGTTTTTATCTTGTGTTTTCCATTACTGTCGTAAAATTTTTGAGGAGCTTTTACTTATAAACAATACATAGAGCTTCTATCTGTGCTTCAAACTAACTGTAATAAATCTCTTTTCCAGCATCCAAATGAGTTTCCAAGTAGGCTTGTGTCCTGATGTGGAAACTTAAAAAAAATATAGCAAGAATCTTAATTTATATATTTAAAAAGCTAAATGCCAATATAAATAATGTTGTCACTGGTGAGGCATTGAAAGGTAATTAAAGTAAAACTTTTTTGTTTCCTATATGTATTTTTCTTGGATCTCCTGCAAGACAATTTTCACCTTCCCTTTGTGATCAGAGCCGTCCCAGGACTTCAGGGGCCTCCTACCTCCAGAGTTTATTAAGCGTTCCCCCCGATCCCACCTCCACAGAATCATTTCTTCTGAAGGGCCCCCCTTCCATGAGGGAACTCATCCAAGGGCACCGGCTCAACAAGGAAAAAAGGTTAACCGTGGCTCCACCAGGTAAACACTTTTTCCTTGGGTGCATGCGACACAAACGACTAGTTGAAAGGCGACTCCCCTTCCTTCCAGCCAGGCAGACCTGCCATCTGCAGAGTCCACTCCAGCTGTGACAGTGAAGACCCCTGTGTGTAGCTTCCCGTTTCCTCCTTGCCTGTGGCCAGCCAGACTTCCTTAGAAGCCTCCAGGGCCTCCTTCCAGCAGCCCAGGATGGAAAATTCCAGTAGGAAGGCATGGGGTGAGGAAGTCAGCGACAAGTGCAGTGCAGGACACGCGCCTAGACCCTATAGGCCATCTGGTAGCTCCTGGTGATTGCAGCAGGTCAGATTTTGTTCCCCTGTTACCATTTTTAATGTAATTCCAGCAAAGAGAGCCATATTTGTCATAAGCCTTTGGGGCTGATTTCCTTTTGTAGTGACTCAGAAGGTCTCCTCTGCCATTTGTACGCAAAATAAAAGTGAACTCCTTGAAGGTTTTGCTCCTCAGGAACATTGAGGTCTAAGTGTAAAGGTTCTTACAGTTTGCAAGCCCTCCTTGACTTACGTGATCAGCATGTTCACAGTGTACTTTAGCATCACTGCTGTACATTTTCTCTTTTTAACATTTCCCGTGAAGAGCGCTCAGTAAAAAAGGCCTCTGGTGAATGACAAATACAGAAAGTGTGACTGGTAATAAATAAAGATCATCCGTTTGCAGAATCGCTCTGTGCCTTCAGAATAAGTTACAGGTGGCAAACAGGAAGTCCACACATGAGATAAGGCCGAGAACAGGCAGTATTTGACGATTACAGGGAATAAGAAATTAAAACTAACTCAAGTTAGTGGTGAGCGGTTACAGAGTCAGGGTGTGTATATTTCTGGCCTCTTGTTAAACGCTGGGTATTTAGCAGCTCTAGTTCTGTGGTCAGGCCTGTCAGCAACCCCTGAGCGAGGCAGCGGCCGCTGCTGACAGACGGCGAGCTTGCGCTCTGCCACAGCGCCATCGCTTGCACCTGGCCTCTTGTACTCGTGTTTGTTACCTTCTGGCTTCTGCTCTAGCCTTTGAGTTCGCTACCTTTGCCATAGTGTTTTGTGTTGGTTTTGTTGTTTACTTTGATTTTACTTCCTACTTAATTTACCTCAATTTTACCTTAATTCCTTTTTGGAAACCTCAGCCTTTGGATCTCTAGTACTCTTCTTCCTCATATAATCAGCCAGCAGATTGGGATGAAAAGCTGTTATGTAATCATGTATGGCACGTGTTCACCACGCTAAGAATGTCAGAGGAAATGGGAGGTAGTGAGTTGGAATGGCATGGTAGCCCAAGTGCATGTGCACCCATCACTTCGTTGGACATTTCTACTTTCATCACACATTTCCTACTGTTTTAGACCCCTTGCGAGGTACCCTGAGTTCTTCTGTGACTCACCAAAGTGGTGATTATTCATCAGAGCACCTCACTCGGGTGAAACCCACAGAGATCTTTTCTCGTGTTCCAAATGGATTGAGGAGCACTGCCTGCTAGTCCTTGGAAAAGTCACGGTGTGGTTAATAAATAACTCCTATTGTATTTACATTTTCAAGGTGACATATCAATAAGATTAAAATTAATAAATATTAATCATAACTATTTTCATCTTTGTATGACTGTTTGGTCCTTGTATACATGAACGTGTGTCTGACATCATCATCATCACAGTGTAAAAGCCATTAATTACTATTCCATCATAAACTCTGCCATGTTGCTAGTCATTTTTCTTTTTAAGGTTGTATCTTAAATTTTATTTCAGATGTTGTTGTTGCATGATTCACTCCTTCCCCTCCTGTTGGCTGAGATAGTTTTCCATGGACTGTTACACTATAGAACGGTGCTGATTGGAATATCCTTACACGTTCAACTTCTCATCGACGCAGATTTTTCTCAAGACTGAGGTCACGATTTAGAGGTCGAACATCTTTATGATTTTTGCTCCATTTTGATGTTGCTGTCAAAAGGTTGTAACAGTGTACTGACTGTGCACAAAACACTTGCCCTGTATTTGTATTCTACCGTGTTAATCTCTTCAACCCTAAGGACAGTTAGTGTACGTGAAGGAAAGTATCATTACATTGTCTAAAAATATCATCAGCCTTAGAAATGATTGCCATATATAAAAGATAAG
The DNA here is from genome assembly GCF_000276665.1 of Chinchilla lanigera. Classification (NCBI taxonomy): domain Eukaryota; kingdom Metazoa; phylum Chordata; class Mammalia; order Rodentia; family Chinchillidae; genus Chinchilla; species Chinchilla lanigera. The sequence continues at coordinate 3,362,488 of NW_004955505.1, read as the reverse complement.
AAATACACATAATAGAATTTAGAATCATCAGTAGGACAAAAAATAACATTAACAACATCAGCATATTGGTAAATGTTATATTTCTAACCATTTGCTTGAGGCTAAAGTAACAAAAGAGGACAGGAAATAAAGCTGTAATAGCTTGAGAATTTTTCATTTATATATCATAAATTCAGTGAGATTAATCCTTCATAAATTCTTATCAGGTCAACCCAAAGCATTTGCTAAAAGACCCTGGTTAAATGAATTACTATGGAAATTGATTAATCACCTACACTAACTTGTAGCTTCTGAAAATATCTGCATGCTTGACAACATACTATTTTTCTGTGGCTAAACCATATTAGGTATGATATATTAAACATTATTTATGATGCTTTTGCTATATAAAATGTTTTTACTAAACAGAAAAAAGGAAAATGCCATATATATGACCAGATAGAAGTACATTAAACCTATGAGAAACAATAGACCTTATGAGTTTTTTTTAATTCATGAGTTTAATATAAATTATTGATTAGTATAAAATTTGCTGGCTGGTAACAGTATACATTAGTCATTTTATTTTACTTATTTATTTTTTTTCCGGTGCCAGGAATTGAACTCATGACCTCACACTTGCCAGGCAGGCGCTGTGCCGCTGAGCTAAATCCCCAGCCCCACATTAGTCATTTTAAAGGACAGTTTCCTGTTAATTCTTCAGATGCTTTTGATGAGTGTTGTTTTATAAAATACATATTTAATATATATGTTAGACTGTTTTACTCATTTTAGTAAGCAGATAGTGGGCATTACTTTATGAGGATCATTGAAGTAATTATAGCAATAAAAATGAAATTTGCTTAATTTGTTCTTGAAGACATAGACCATAAAATGTTTGCAGACCATAAAATGTTTTTACCCTTTACAAGACATACTTTTAAATAGGCTTCATTTCTACGAGTTTGGTCAGCAGAAAACCCTGTCTTCTTTTTTTATTTATTTATTTTTTTAATTTTTATTTTATTTTTTATTTT
>NW_004955505.1:3313836-3360709 GCF_000276665.1 Chinchilla lanigera | reverse complement strand
ATTACAAATTGTGCTGCTATGAACATAGGTGCACATATATCACTGTGATATGATGTTTTTAGATCTTCTGGGAAAATACCCAGCAGGGGGATAGCTGAGAAAACCCTGTCTTCTTGAAGGCACTGTTCCTGGAGAATCAGCGGCTGCCCGGCACCCAGTGGGACATCAGGAGAGTGTCTGTGCGAGCGGGGTTGTGACGTTAGCGCAGCCTGCTGGGCGAGCTTGGCCTCACCTCTGACTTTGGCTCAGCTCCAACTAAGTCAGCGCCTGAAATTCCAACATGCCATTGTCACTGTCGCCTTCCTGTCCCGCCATTGTCCTTGACCTAGCGCACACTCCTGTGTCCTCACACTCACCCTAGTTGTCACAATCCGGAGTACCAGCTTGGGTGAACTCGAATCAAAGGGACCTGAGTCATCAAGCAGCAGATGATGTATCTTCATCAAATCATAGCTTATTTTATAATCAGCATTTTATCTTGATCCCATAACAGCCTAGGCTTTAATAATAATAACAACAACAACAATAATATAATAGTATTAGTACTACTTAATCAGTAATCCAAGCCAGTCTAAGCTGAGCACAGTGGCATACGCCTGTAATGCCAGAACTCAAGATGCTGAGTCAGATCTCAAATTTGAGGCCATCTTCAATTACATAGTGAGACCTTGTATCCGGAAAAAAAAAAAAAACCCAAAAATCAAAGGCCAGGCATGGTGTTGCACCATAATCCCAGCACTCAGGAGGCTGAGGCAGGAGGATCACTGCGTGTTCGAGACCAGCGTGGGCTACAAAGTGAGCTCAAGGCCAGCCTGAACTGCATAGCGACACCCTGTCTCAAAAAGACCAAAAAAAAAAAAAAAAAAAAAAATCAATCCATCAGAATATATAAAAGGGAATCTACCTGATTCACAGGCAGGAAATGTTATTTCTGTAATTGAAATTTGAGCACATGTGTACAAGACAGGTAAAACATTTCAAACTTGGAAAAGCAGGTTTGAGATCTCTTCTTGAAGTAACGCTCTAAGCAATTTGCTCTTTAGAGTACCACTCCACTGGTGTGAGCAAATAATATTGTTTGGAAATTTGACATTTTTTCTGTGACGTCTTAGATTTTGCCAATTTTAAAAGCTACATAAAATAATTCTTGTAAGCCTATAGTCAACATACACACAGATATGTTCATAGTGAAAAGTGCTTTTACATTTTGCTACATACGAACTGGGAAACATTTTCCTGCCTGTTGAATTGCAAAGCCCACTTGTACCAAAACTGCATTTCTTTCATTAACATTTGCCCTTCACTCATTCATCAAAATTTATTGAGCACCTACTGCATGTCAGGCACTGTCCTTGGCTCTTGGTATATGATGATATTCAAATGAAACCCTGCTCCGTCCTCCAGAAGATGCACAGTCATGGGCTGGGGATGTAGCTCAGTGGTAGAGCACTTGCCTAGCACGTGCAAGGCCCTATGTTTGGGAAGGAAGCAGGGAGCGAGGGAGTCACATTCAGGTAGGAGGAAGTGGGCACGTAAGTAACAGTGCTGGTAGGTGCTCCTGGAATAAGTAAAGGTGTTAGGTTAGAGACCTCTTCCCAGAGGAGCCTCGAGGGCTGGCCGTGAAGGTAGGTGCAAGGCAGCTAGGAAGGTGTGGGTAATGAGAAGGGCTTTCCAGAACAGAGCGCTGCTCGGGACCTGGAAGTGCCGGGAATGAAAGCAAAGGTGAGCAGGGCCTGGAACCCAGAGTGCAGATCAGAGCCAGCAAACTTGGTGCCACCGTGCTAAGGGTAGGGCCAGGTGTTCAGTGCAGAAGCCGTCCCGACTGCAAGGTGGAGAAGGAACAGCTATGGGTAGCGCCTGAGGTGAAGAAGCCGGTGTGCAGACTAACGAGCTATGCACGTGGGAGGGGGCATGCCACAGTGGCAGCTGGGGAAGAGATGCTCGCGTGTGCGTGCAGGGGAGAGGCCGAGTGAGGCCGGCGCGTCCTGGGCACACGGCCTGCCCTGCCGCTTGGTCCCTGGTTTTCTGTGTAGGAAGAGTTCAGTGAATATTACCTGAACTTCCTCAGCGAATGGCCTTCGTAGTTTGCTGTTTTTAAGTTGTCTTCTTTGTGCAGAGGCTTTCATATTTCCTCATGATGATTCGTTCTTTGCCCAGGGATTCAGTCCTGGAAAGAGTAGGAGTGGAATGAGAGCCTTTTGTTGAAACCTGTAATCTTTATTCTCTTCTCCCATGCTGGGGAGGGAACCCAGGGCCTTGAATATGCCAGGCAAGTGTTCTACCAAACCTGGACTCTTTTAGGCTAATCCTTTTTTCAACATAACTTCCAGAGAGTTCTTCCCTGTAGAAGGCTCATCTCATACCTAATAGGTAGATTGTCTTTAGTTTGGAATCTCTCAAAACAAAACTTAATTGCTCCCTAGCATAGCATAAAAGCTACAGAATTATCAACTATACATTTTTTTCTGCATGCAGCAGTTAGTATACAATTAAATATTGGCTCAGATTTCCAACTTTAATGAGTCACACCTGCTGCAATTTTTTTTGAGGGGGGACTAAGGGTGCTTCATTTCACAGTGGGGATGTACAACACCTCCAGGTTTTTTTAAATTTCTTTCAGTATTTTTTCAAGTGGGGATTTCATTTTTCCAGGAAACCTCGTAGTATAGGTATGGCGTGACCTTGAATCAGAACGTGCAGTGTTAAGGATATCATTGGAGATCTGTGTCTGTTTTTTTAGATTCTGTCGCTATACTGGCTGATGCCTAATTAAAAACTGAAAAATAGGGCCGGGGATATAGCTCAGTGGCATAAGTGCCTGCCCGGCAAGCATAAGGTCCTGAGTTTGATTCCTGTTACCAAAAAAAAAAAAAAAGTGGTTAAAAAAAAAAACCCTGAAAAATAGAGTAGTTCATCTGATTTTTCCAACTAGCTCTATATTTGCTTTGTTTAAATAAGTACCAATGGGCTGGGGATTTAGCTCGGTGGCAAAGTGCCTGCCTGGCAAGTGGAAGGTCGTGAGTTCGATTTCTGGTACCAGAAGAAAAACAAAACAAAACAAAACAAAACAAAAAAAATAAGTACCAAATATCTTCAAATTTAGCTCACCATTTTTTTAATAGCTAATTTCATAAAAAAGTATTTTGGAGCTGGATGTGGTGGCACACGCCTGTAATCCCAGCACTCAGGAGGCTGAGACAGGAGAATTGCTCAGAGTTTGAGGCCAGCCTGGGCTACAGAGTGAGCTCACGGCCAGCCTGAACTGCATAGTGAGACCCTGTCTCAAAAAGACAAAAAAAAAGATTCCAAGATTTCTACCGTTTTGCTTATTTAAGCTCTATGTTTTATGTGCAGCTTTGCTATCATATCAATACAAGCAGACATTAGGAAGTCTCTCCTTGGGGGACGCGGTGACCCCACCCTGCCCAGACAGCACAGTTGGAGGTTAACATTGGATTCGCCTGTGCGTCTCTGAGCTTCTTGTGGCCAGAACCTCCTTGGTCTTTGAATCCCGGTGTCTTGCCCAGTTCTTGGCATGTAGTAGACCTTCCGCTTGTTGGATCATTGATCATCAGTCCAAATTTTCTACAGTATCAAAATAAATAGCTTTATTATGGCTTATCTTGTACACGGATAGTTCTCTTGGCATACAGAATTATAAATAATCTAATTCAGGTACCCTTTCATGTAGTAAAATCTTCATAATTTTCGCAGTGAATTACTCACTTCTTTTACAATTTATGCCAGGTAGCATGTGTGTCATTTGAAGTGTCTTTGATTGTTTTAGTGTATGCATGCCTAAAATTCAAGATAGTTTTAAAAATCCATTTTCTAGGGCAAAATTGGCCACTGTAATACCAAGTACTGTAGAAGGTTACATGCTTCCTGTAATTCTTTTCTATATGTTTGTTACAGTTTTTAAGTATATTTTTCAATAGTTAACGATGGTTCAAAATTTGAAAGGTGCAGAAGCATATATAGTAGGAAGTAGATCTCCGCCACAGCTGTGCCCACCCAGCCTTCTAGATCCTTCTGAAAACATTCTGTACACCTAAAGCAGATGTGTGGAAATGTGTACACACATAAACAAGGATGCAAGTGTGTATGGTGTGTATGTGTTACCAGCCACACTGCCACAACCGCACCGTCATGCATGCTGTTTTCTTCATTTTATCTGGACTTTCACTTCACATCAACTCATCTCTTGGTTTCTGGGTTTTTTTGGGTTTTTTTTGGGGGGGTGGGGTTGGGTTGTTTGTTTGGTTTTGGTTTTTGAGATGGTCTCAATGTGTAGCGCAGGCTGGCCTTGAGCTTGTGATGATCCTCCTGTCTCACCTCCCAAGTGCTGAGATTACAAACTTGCACCACCATACTTGGCCTTTTGGATTTTTTTTCTTTTAATTTTTTTTTTTTTTTTTTTTTTTTTTTTTTTTTTTTTTTTTGTCTTTTTTGAGACAGGGTCTCACTCTGCAGTTCAGGCTGGCCTTGAGCTCACTTTGTAGCCCAGGCTGGTCTCAAACTCGCAACAATCCTCCTGCCTCAGCCTCCTGAGTGTTGGGATTACAGGCATGCTCCACCACGCCCAGCTCTGGATTATTTTTAATCAAAAGAGTTTATGGGGGAGAAGGAAGAAAGTTTGAACCCTTTAAGAGAGCTTCAAAATGTTGCCATATGTGAAGTAGGAATATTTCTTGCCCAGTGACAAAAAGGCCAGCTACTAGACTGTTTAACCTTCTAGACTAGAACAACTCAGCAGAAATTTAAGCCACATATGTAATTTTAAATTCTCAACTAGCCACATCATGAAAAGTAAAAAGAGGGGCTGGGGATTTAGCTCAGCGGCAAAAGCGCCTGCCTGGCAAGTGCAAGGTCGTGAGTTCCCGGTACCGGAGAAAAACCAAAAAAAAAAAAAAAAAGAAAAAAGAAAAGTAAAAAGAAACAAGTGAACTTGATTTTAATAATATATTTTATTTAACACAGTGCATTCACGTGGTATCATTTCACCATGAAACACACACAAACAACCAGACCCACGACGAGTGCCTGAAGCCACGTGTGCCAGGGCCTGCCATCTCAGTACCGTTCTAGACTGTCTGACTTACCTGTGGTTTGATATAATCTCTGTGCAAAAATTAAATTTTAATAACTCACATCTGATTTAAGATAAGATCTAAGGTGATACACATTTAGTTTTTTGGTTTATTTTGTTTTTCAAACAAAATGTAGTAGTATGTAGTTCAAGCTGGCCTTGAACTCACTGTGTAGCCCAGGCTGGCCTCAAACTCACACCAGTCCTCCTGCCTCAGCTTCCCAAGTATTGGGATTACAAGTGTGCTACCACTACACCTGACTCATAGCTTCCAGTTTCTTTTCTTTCTTTTCTTTTTTTGGTGTTTTTGAGACAGGGTCTTGAACTACCTGTGTAGTCCAGCCTGGCCTCAAACTCATGGCAATCCTCCTGCCTCAGCCTCCCTAATTCTGGGATTACAGGCGTGCACCAGCATACCTGGTTATTCATAGTTTCTTTTATACTGAAGAACTGGGTCACATGTTTGCTGTGTAGATTGACTCTGCTTTGTCTCTATAGCAATGTTCCTTTAAAGAGCTTTGTATTAAATGTGTATTCTTTTTTTATACACCTCTTTTGTTAGTAGATCTCCAGAATAAGTACTTAATTCCTAATGTTTTTTGTTTTGTTTTGCTTTGTTTTTTGTCTTCTTGAGACAGGATCTCACTATGTAGTTCAGGCTGGCCTTGAATTCATTTTGTAGCCCAGGCTGGCCTGGAACTCTGAGATCGTCCTGCCTCAGCCTCCCAAGTGCTGGGATTACAGGCGTGTACCACCACGCCCGGCCCCTAGCATTTAGATATGTACCAACAACACATATTCCTTAAATATTATTAAAATAATAAAATAACTTAGTGTTTTTTTAAAAAAAAATTGATACAACCAAGTTGTAGAAAGCCTGTATTTATTTTAAGCAGAGAGTGTTTTGAAAATATTTAAAATGCAACTTGCCACTTTTAAGTGGCAGCATTTAACGTCACCAAAGGTCGAGATTTTCAGCTGGTGAGTCCCGAGTTTTCTCTTTCCCAGAATGAGAGAGAAGCGGAGGGCAGAGCCACATAAACGGTTCCCTGTGGCCAGGGGAGCCGCTGCTTGGCGAAGCAGCGCTCCGTGGGGCCTTAGTCCTGTCCGCACACTGGTTCTGCTTTACTCTCCTCTCGCTTTGGTCAGGTTTTCTCATCCAGGAGTTTCATTTTCCTAAAAGATTGCAGTTCAAAGCCTGAGCACTGCAAGCAAAGGAAACCGAGGCAAGAGGGTGCAGCCCTTTGTTGCTAACGGAGCCAGCGTGGCGTCCCGCGCCGCAGCAGTGCACGTAGGACTGGATGTACTTTCTCAGTCCTGGCTGACTGTCTAGTGTTATGTGATTTTAAACTTAAATTTTAAATTGTGAAGTTACATTAAATTTTATCAAGCCCTTAGGAACTGAAATTTTCTTACTCAGCTCCTTAGGAAAAAACTACTCTTTCTCTAAGATATCCATCAAGTAAAAGAAAATACACTTTTTGGTGTTCGTGGCTTACAAATTCAGAGCAAAAGGCATCAGGGTGTCCTTGGGTCCCCCGAGGTGTGGGGACAGAGTCCATGGGGCTGTGTCCAAAGTGGGGTGACCCAGGCCAGGTGTGCTGGGCACGCGAGACCAGGACAGTCCCAGCACACTGCTGCCCTCCCTGAGAACAGCTGCCCACATGGCCCTGCCTTCTGGGAGATCCCAAACCCGAAAGAGACACCTCTAGGCTTGATCCTAGAGTCCGGGATCACAGAGATCCTGCTCGGACTAGCTGAAGGGCCAGCCTCCACTCTGTAAGAACCAGTTTACATTGAAAGATTTATATAAAATGTGTACATCTGTTTTTTAGGGTGATGACCTGTGGCAGGACTGTCATTTTAACTAAACTCATTTTTAGTAGACATAAAAACAGGCAGTTCTCTTTCAGTTGAAGACAGTCCATTCCCCCCACACCGAGGAGTTCTGTTCATCTGCCTTTCTTTTCCTTTTTCTTTTTTTCTCTAAGTGGAGTCTTGCCTCTCAGTTCTCCATCCTGCTTCACCCTGCATCCTCCCGGGTCTCAGCAGTGTGGCGCTTGTCCGCGTGCCCGAGGCCCTGGGTTCCACCTCTGGCACCTCAGGAACAAACAGAAGCGCGTGTCCCCTGCAAACAGAAAACCAACCGGGCCGCGGGGTGGAACTCAATGTTACACAGAGCAGTGATTTCCTAGGACGCAGGAGGCCCAGGGTTTGATCCCCAGACACACACACACACACACAACAGAACAGAACAGAACAGAACCAGAGCAGACATTTCGGATTATCAGAATCAAAATCCAGAGTTTAGAGTAGGAGCAGATACCACTTGTTTATGGTCTGATGGTACCTAGGTCCCTGGCACAGATCTCCCAGTGAGAGAGCATCTTAGTTAATCCTCTAACCCTGTCTCTGGTGTCAGGGAATCCCTGCTTCACCTCTGTTCATAAAATCCTTTAAAAGCCAGGCGAGGCCTTTACTCTGAGGAGGTGTTTATGAGAATAAGCCGTTATGCAATGACATTAGAGTAAGTTAAACATACATTTTTTTCTCTTTTTATGCACTACTTGACATCAAAAGCAAAAAGAGGTAAGTTGGCCGTAAACACGCAGGTGGCCCTTGTTTTCCTAAGTAGTGTTCTTGGATACCTGTGTTTCAGTTAAATTGCTATGAATCCAGTGCTTTTACGTGGGGAACCTTGTCACTGTAAATCATTATTTTTTTCCTTGAAAAATGAATTTACCTTCTGTAAACTTGGATTTTAAAAATATCTATTATTTAAACATTGTTTTTCCTATGGTTTAATTTACTTGTGAGCACGTAAGTCCTTTTAAAATACTTGGGTTAGTTGGGAGTTTCTGAATTGTTTCTCCCCCAAAATGTGGATTATGTATTCTAAGTATTCTTATCTTAAAAAGAGAAAAAAAAGCCAAAAAGAACTGACCTGGATGAAAGTGTAATTTTCAGATCCACCGATTACAGCAGAGGATACCCTGAGCTTTCAAAATATTTTCTAGGGGCTGGGGATTTAGCTCAGCGGCAAAAGCACCTGCCTGGCAAGTGCAAGGTCGTGAGTTCGGTTCCCGGTACCGGAGAAAAACCAAAAAAAAAAAAAAAAAAAAAATTTCTAGTGTGATGGTCTTTTGCAGTGATAGCAACAATGGGAAAGAAAATATTAAGTATGAAAATCAAACACATTTCATCGAGTGGTGTCTCATATTTTTCTTGTCCGGGATCTGTTTTCACAACTGATCTGTTTAGTGGGCTCTTGGTTGTGGTTTACCTTTCCTTCTCTTTTTTGTCTTTTTAATGTTGAATTAACTCTTGACGTTTTAAAGGAGTAGCTGGTCTTCGTTTGACAGACGCTACTGTGGGTCTTGCTTACCAAGAACAGATCCCGGGTCCCACCCTGAGTTTAACGCTGTGTCAGCTGGCACAGAGAATGTCATTTCTAAACCAAAGGTTATGTTTTCAAAGGTTCAGTTGGTGTGAGAACCCAGCAGCGAGCTGCCCTTTTCCCCGTTGGGGCCACTGTGTGCCCCTGTCCTCCTGCCCCTCCTGCACGCACTGTTGATGACACAGGTGCTCATGACGGAAGGGAAAGTCACTCTCAGTGTGTCTCTTCTGCAAGCTTTGAAATAAAGTGGATTTTCCTGTGCAGGGGCTCTGTTTTCCCAGCTAGTCATGTGACACTCGTGAGGACAGAGAGTGGAAAGTTGGTCAAAGTTTTTGTCTATCTGCGACCCTGCAAAGTCTGAAAGAAGCTCCCTGTCTGCATCTTAGGAAGTCATGCTGTGATTTACACGTGGGAAACAATTCACTGCTTGTTTACACATGTGATAAAATGTATGCAGCTGTCACTTAAGAAAGGCAGGGCCGGATGCTTGTAAGTTTATCACCAGGTCTTTCCGTGATCTGTATATTGAAATTTTGAATGTGTTTCACCAATTCTGTTGTTTTGTTCTCTGAAAAAACTTCATGAATAATGATTGTTTTGACTCTCAAGGGTATACATAGATAATGGAATTTGCAACTAAATACTGGTGTAATAATAAGGCTGAAGTGACTAATGATCTAAATTAGCAGATTATGCCCCTAAGAAGTTGGGATTTCTGCTGTCATATGTGGGTAACATCAGAGAAACTTGTGCATTAGCAGCACATGTGATATGTTTGCCCAAAAGAGTTGAGATCACCAACTCTGTGTGTTTGATTATAAAATGTCAGAGGTGTCCACAGCTGTCCATTTTTATCTGTGTCCATGTACTGTGGAATTCATCATATGATTTTTGAAAATATCTCAGCTTTTCCTGTTATTAGTACTTATGTTTCTATCTCATGCTATTCTGATTGTTTTTATGTAATATTTCTCTCTCAAACTCGCCTCCTTTTTTCCTAAGTTCTCTGTAAGTCTGTCTTTGCAGCTGATTTGTTTGGGGGTCCCTAGGTCCACTTAAATATTTGTTACTACAAGGAGAATGTACTTGACGCTGCTTTTCATTAACTTTTCTGTTAATTTACTAACACATGATTGGTCCTTTTGTAGATTTAGTGAGGAATAATTTAGTATTAATATCATTTGACACATCTTAATGGCAACTGAAAAATTATTTTCAATTATTGATGCATCAAAAGCGTATAAAATCTCCAATTATCAAAACAGGAAAATTGAGAGCATTATATGAAAATATTTACTAGTTACTCATTCCTCTTCTTTTTTTCATTTCGCTTTGTTATTCCTTTTCTTAGAAAGATGTTTTCCTAGTGACAGAAATGCCCAGATTGCAAACTCCCTTCTAAAGATAGATCCACCGGACATTGACAAGGCCCCACCGCAGGGGCGAGGCTGTCACAGGCTGGAGTCCATGGATGAGCAGGTGCCCCGCCCCGCCCGGAAGCGTCCTGAGCAAAGTCGTGCAGGGAGACGGAATTAGAAGGCAGGGTCCTGGCTGAGGGTGACTTGACGCCCTGCAGGGAAATCGGTGGTCACGAGTTGGGCAGGAAATGCCGGGGAAGCTGAGTGCGAGAGGAACCGCTGTAGGAAGCAGCGGCTTCCCTCCGTAAACCCACACTGACTGGCACTAAGTAGCCGAGGAGAAGAGGCAGATTTCGGGTGGAGGCAGTGACAGGAGCCAGGACTTGTGGAAACGAACTGTGCAGTCCCTTTGCCCTTGATGATCTCACGCTCGTTAATACCTTTTAGGTGGGGGTTCTTCTCTTACGGCAGGATCTCCCTGAGTGGCCCACGCTGGGCTCAAACCTGCAGACCTCCTGCCTCAGCACCACCATGCCCGGCTGCTTTGTTTCTTGAAGCTGAGAACTTCCGTGTCCTGTCCACTCCTCCCTTTCCTCTGTCCCTGGGTCCTCGTCACAGACTCTGGGCTAGGAGTTTGCGGCTTCCCTCACCCGACCTTCACGCGGACGCTGCAGGACCGATACTTAATGTCTGCACGCATCTCGTGCGCGAGGCTCAGGGTGGCTGTCGCCTCCTTAGCACAAAGCGTGGGGCCGGTGTGGCTCAGTGATGGATTCTCGACGCGCCTGTATGCGGCACAGGTTCAAGCCCACAAGCCGAAAGTAAGTAAACAGACCTGGTTCTCGCTGATGGACTCCGAATGCCGTGCTGACGGGGGAGTCGAGCACAGCGGAGAAAAAATGGCAGAATCAACGCTAGAGCCTGATGTGGCGGCGCACGCCCATAACCCCAGCATTTAGGAGGCCTGAGGCCGAGCCCAGCCTTTGCAGTTTAGCCACTTAGCGAGAGCTTGTGTCAAAGTAAATACTGTAAATAGGCCGAGGAGTGGCTCGGTGTAAGGCCCTCGGTTCAGTCGCGGTCTCTAGAAAAGGCCTGCAGGAGCCCCGCTGGAGAAAGACAGGAAGTGGCTGTGGGGTGTCCGTGTCAGTGACCGAGGCTCTTTGCACATGGTCCTCACTTACACCTGAGTGTGCCCAGGCGTGTGCCCGTAACTGCTGGTGGGGGGCACCTGTTGCTGTTATCCACCAACACACAGAATTCCCAAGTTTGGGAGACTCGTTTATAGTTACAGTTTTTCTATCTCAGGGCATAGTATGTAGACATTTCAATTTTTCTACTCACATAGTTACTCACATTTCATATTCTGTCGTCAGTTTAATTTTCCCCAGTCCACAAGATTTGGCCGTTTTCACTGCTGTATAGTATGCCTTTGCTAAGAACACCAGCAGATTGTCACTCAGAGTGCGTGTTTCCGGCCTCTGTGGACCTTGGTTGGCTCTGTACCTCCTTGAGTCAAAGCATATTTATTTCAGCCCGTGGACCACTTTGGTTTATTTGGGTTGAGGACTCTCGGCAGAGTAGCAGCAGGTAGCAAAGCCTCTGTTCCGTGTGCTCTGGCCGAGACCAGACAGGCAACCTCACCGAGGAAATTTCGTTCTGTCAGGACTCTGGAAGCTGAAAGCCCGAGCGGAAGGTGCCCCCGGCTTGCCTGCTGGCTGCCCTTGGCTTGCAGATGGTGTGTTCCTGCTGGGGCCTCCGGGGGTCCTTCTCTGACGTGGGCGTGCGACCCTGATGTCTTACTCATCTCCCCTTGCCATGAGGATGTGAGGCAGACTGGGTCAGAGCCAACACTGACGGCGTCTCTTCAACTTGGTCACCTCCCCGCAGGCCTGGTCTGCAGTGCTGGGTTAGGAATTCAGCACAGGAACTAGGAGGACACCCCGCCCCGTGGAGGAGGCCGTTACTCCTGGCTACAAAAGAGCTTCCATTCACTATAAAAGCCCTACCCCAAATGACCAGGCATGAACTTACCCTGTGTAAGCCTGAGTTCCTCCTTCTAAGTAAAATAAAATCCACCTCCTTGAGTTTTCACAAGGATCCAAGAGCCTTTGCGTAGAAAGCTTTTAGCCGCCTGTCTGCACCCTGTAGTACTTTGTAACTGTTGCAAACCCCGTGACTTCCCCGCCGTCGCTCTTCCTTCTGCTCTCCTTCTGCCTGCCCTTCCCTTTCCGCCCACTGCCCAAACCCATGTCCAGATCTGCAGAAAGAAGAGGGCAACGCCTTGCCACCGTGAGACGTAAGAGGGCAGCTCTGCGGTGACCATCAGCCGTGGGGAGTTGATATGAAGGCAGTCCAGGCCTCTGTCTGCCTCTGGGCCCAGAGCTTTCATCGCCTTGCTTTTCTACTATAATTAGTCATCTGTGAAAGGTTTTAAATAGACATTGATGATTTATTCCAAAGACTGTACACTGGTGCCTCGGCTCCCAAATTCACTCCATTACGTGATTCTTGAAAAAGACGGCTGCGGTCCCGTTCATCAGTGGTGAACCGCGGGACCACTGTGTGTGAGATTTTTGGTCCTGGGTGGAGCTGCTGGAAAGTAATAGCCGTGTCATTCTGTTAGGGCCAGTTGTTCCATTGATTTATTAAATAGTTTTAAAAACAGTCTTGGGAACAGTACACCAAGTTAACAAAAATAATAATTGTATGTCTCACCAGGAGGGCTGTGTGCTCTTTGTATCATAAACTCCCATTTGTCCTGCCTGTTTTTGAGAATATGAGTCTATGGGCTCGTTTTCAAAACAAGAAAAGAGGAACGTGCACGGCCCTTCCCTTCCCACCTGAAGGATTATGGACATCTGCAAGACAGGAAAAAGTACTCAGAGAAAAAGAGACTAGCACGGGAAGAGGATGGCTGCCTGGGTGTGTCAGGAGAGGGCATGTAGTTTTTATGCAGTGGGAAAGAAGTTTTCTCTGAACTGTAGAGCAACAAACATGATGCCGATCCTAGGTAAGTTCCTGGAAGTGCAGTTTCAAATGCTCCGGTGTGTGATGAGAGTTGCTTCTGAAGCCAGGCCCGGCGGTGTGCATCTGTGATCCCTGCACTCTGGCTGGCTGAAATAGGAGGGTCTCCATTCTGACCCCAGCCCGGGCAACTTAGCAAGACCCTGTCTCAAAATAAGAAGTAAAGCAAAACAAAAGATTGGGAATGTAGTGTAGCTCAGTGCGGAGGCCCAGGATTCCATCCCCATTACTAGAAGGGGGAAAGAACTGTTTCCTGTCTGCTAGACTATCCTCATGGTCATAAAACCAGGGAGAGTGATAATATACCTGGACTTCGGCAAACAACCAGTTACCTGGTCTAAGGTGTTCCTGGGACTAAAGAGAAATGGAGTCTAGATGACGGTGCTGTTGTTTGGGTTCACCGCTGGTTGGCCCGTGTAAACTCATAGATTGGTGTTTGTGAAATACAGCCTTGACCTCGCCTGGCCTGTTATTAGGGGTTAATCTTAGATAATGACACCGAGGTCACAAGTAACACATTTTCTGACTGAGAGAGAAAAAGAAGTGGGAGGGGAAGGAAACGTGCAGGGATCCGGGCAGCGCACTCCGTGGGCAGAGCTGAGGCAGAGCGGCGGGGTGCGAAGGACAGGAGTGACGCCCCGTGGGAGAGGGCGGGCGCGCAAGCTGAGGGCGACAGCTGTGAACGGGAGTCGGGGTGACGTAGCCGCGGACGTGGTGTCCCCAGATGCTGCCCCTGCTGTTTCCGAAGGGCTGGGGGGCTCCGATGAGGCGAGACTGGGCCGCTGCTCTTGGCCGGGCGTCGCGCACGCTCGCTGTCCTCTCCGCCGAGCGGGACCTGGTCAGGGAGCCTGCGGGTCAGCGAGGGAAGCTGGCCCCAGGGACACAGACCGGAGGGCACCATCTTTGCAGGGTGCAAGCAGCCCTCGGCAGAGCTGGTGCGGGAGGAGCCGGGTGTGGAAGCAGGAGTCGGGAGAGGAAGGGACGGATCCACCCGCAGCCGCTGCTGTCCTGACGGCGCAGGCGCCCACAGAGCGCCCAGAGCCACACTCCGCCCGGGCGGAGCCAAAACACGGCCCTGTCACCCCGGAGCTCCCTTCCATCCCCCCGACACCGGTGGGCGCCACACTCCCTGGGGATCGACTTCGGGGAGATGGGTTCGTTTTCTAAAGTGCGTTTAAAGGTTTAAAAATAGAAGTCCGAGGGAAAGCCACGGGCCAAGACCTCTCCCTGCCGGCGCCTTCGTTATTCTCAGCGCGTCTTCATGAGAACGAGAGGGTGGCCCCATCCCGGGCCTCACCGCCTCGGGCTTGCCAGCTGTTCCACCGCCTTCGAGGTGGGCCTGGCCCTGGCCGGACACTTCCTGAAGGTCACCGTGAGCGTGTGAGAGGCAGCCGGGCCAGGAGTGAGAAACGGGCTGTGGCACCAGAAGCCGAGTCACCCGCACCTGCCGAGTCCTGGTGCCGGGCGAGGGCCCGGAGCTGGCACGGATTAATCCGCGGGAGTGTGGGGAGCACCTCTGTGAGGGCACCGCTCTTTCCTTCTTTTTGTGGTGCTGGAGATCGAACCCGGGGCCTTGTGCATGCCAGGCAAGAGCTCCACCACTGAGCCACATCCGCAGCCCTACCTCTGTTTCTTGAGGGAGATCATGAAAAATGATGACTTGGTAGAGAGCTTGCCCTGCACGCGTGCATGGTCGTCCGCCTGTCTTCTACTATATATATTTTAAAAACAGGCTCAATGTAGGAGACCTTGATATAGACCCATATATCTTTTCTCTATTGGAGGGGTGGTGAAATGGAAATTCCAGGGTGTTACTAACCCTTAGAACAGATGACTAAAGGCAGCTTATAGGAAGGAGCGCATCATGTAGATTTAGCCCCGCGTTTCTTGTCCTCCTGTCCTTCTTCCCCTTCCCTCCTCCCCCTCCCCGTTCATCCTCCAGAGCAGGATGTGAACCCAGCGCCTTGGACACGCTAAGCACGTGCTGTCCCCCGAGCTGCACCCCAGGCTCTCGTCTCTTTCTACCCTTTCTCCCCGAGGTCTCTGGCTAGGGAGAGACGCTTCCTGCGGCCTCTGCAGACCCGCGGGGCTTGGCTCCACCGCAGCCCTGTGCCCCCTGCGCTGGCTGCATCCTGGCAGCCCTGACAAGCCCTGGAGTTCAGGCCTGCGCCTGACGGCTGTTAGCTAGCTGGTTTCTGATCGTTTGGAGCAGCCGCGTTCCTATCCGTAGAGACCTTGATCAGTTTGTAGTTGCTGGAGGCGGCGGCCTCGGGGTCCGTCCGCAGGCAGCATTCCCGGCAGCTCAGAGTTCCTCGCCAGGAGTTGGTGCAGTCCACCTAACCTTGTTCATCTCTGCGGAGAGAGCCCGTCATGCCTCGGCTGCAGGAACAGCACGGGGATGTGTCTGCGAGTTCAGCATAGACCCTCTCTCCGCTGCTTAGACGGCCTCCACCGAGTCACGTCACCAGTCCTTCCTGAGCTGTACAGGGGGGCCGGTAAGGCAGGGTCAGAGGGCAGCACGCCCGCCGGACCCCTGCACAGTGGCTGCCGCCGGGAAGCTGTAAACGAGCGCGGGGCGTCCTGCCTCCTCCGTCGTCGCTGTCACCGCCACAACCATGGCGTCGCTGTATCGCTCGTCACTGTGTCTTCTCACCGAGCAGGGGCCTTGCCTTCTCTGCTCCCCTCTGCCCCCTCTGCCCAGCAGTTTCACACGTAACAAGTTTACACCTTCGTCACGGATGACCGGCGCGTAGCCACGCAACAGCAGTGGCTGTGGGCCGCTTCGGTGCCTGCCCTGTAGGTCTCGGGCTCATCGCCTGCCCCCCAGCCCAATCCCCCCAAGAGCAGGCGGCAGAGGAGGTCCGCGCAGAGCGAGCGCGGCCGTGCAGGGGGTGCCCGGGCCGGCAGGGACCTCTCAGCTCGCAGCCACCTCCTCCATTCACAGAGCACGCGCGAGGCACAGCCGCAGCCCAGCAAGGCTGGCGGGAGCATCACGGGTCCCTGGGCCGAAGGAGGAGGTTAGGAGACTGTTGCGTCAGAGCAGCGATTTTAGTTTAATATTTTCACCTGTCACAGCCCCTCTGGGGAGTTGGCTTTTGGGTCTTTGCGGACTCTTACCCAAGCGCTTATGCAGGATCCATGTAGGGCTGGGGCGGCAGCCGCTTGGCAATAGAGCGCTCGCTTACCATGCGCGAAACCCTGGGTTCAATCCCAGGAATGAAAAAAAGTTTTAAAGTAAAATAATGGTAGCTGGCTGGAGAAAGGAGAAAATGATGTTCACCACCAGTGTGAAGAGTAACTACCACAGCAGGAATAGTGGCCATGCCTGTACCTCTAGGAGGCTGAGGCAGGAGGATCACAAGTTTAAGGACAGCCTGGGCAATTTAGGGAGACTCTTTCTTAAAATAAAATTGAAAAGCGCTAGGGATGTAGTTCAGGGGCAAGGTTGAGACCCCGGGTTCTATCTCCAGTACTAAAAGGGGGAAATAAAGAATAACCGCCACAGAGTAAGCAGCTCGTTAAGACTGCACTGTGGACCTGCTCACCTGCTGCCTTCACTTTTCACAAAACATGTTTGAATGAAGAATGGCGAGTTTCCGCATGTGTGAGAAATTCGCATTTTCATGCTGTCGTTAGCTCCGGGGTTGCTGCCCTGCTGAGGCCCTTGCTGTGCTGTGAAAGCATTTTTTGAAAGCATTTTGTCTTCATCCGCGGGGCCTCGTTTCTCCACATCATTGTATTTACCCAAACACGCCGCAGGAGGGCAGCACACACCTGCTTGACTTAAACCAAAATTCGTACACTAGTTGCAGGCCTAAATTCCCACTCAGAAAAGCTCTTGGAAAAACCAAAAGGAGCAGACAAAGGTTTTTTTAAAAAAAGACAAAAGAATGCATCCCTTCAGACTCTGAGTTTCTACAAAAGGGAATCATTGGAGTTAATCAAGCTGCAAAATGGAAGTTAAAGGAGAAAAAATGAAATCGGAGAAAACAATTGTTTGAAAGACTTTACTGATGTGATCATCAGAAGATCAGCTGCTCAGCAGGAATTATTGTTGATTCTCAGCATAATAAATAATTAATAAGTTACTCTTCAACGCAGACCAGTGTATAAAGGCTCCCTTCAGTAATACTCTCTTGAATAAGCTCAAATCAAGCCTGCCTTCTATTTTATTCTACTTTGCATTGAGTTTCAGTTTATTTCACAATACCTTCCACGAGAGCATCAGCAGTTTTTATGAGTCGTGGTATTGTGGAGTTATATAGGCAGGTTTACAGCATATATTGGCTTTAGAGCAAGGGATCCCTGCTAAATTCACAAGTGATAATTTGCCTTAAATTTTACCCACATAACACATAGCGAAAGGGATTTGCTAAGCAAGTACATAGTCTAAGCAGCTAGCAAAAAGAAGTGCCTCCCTTAAGAATGATTTCCTAGTAAAACTGTTTTCAACTGATTTGCGGTCTTTTTGCGCAAATATAAAGCACGCATTTCTAACCAGCCTTTTGAATGATTCAAGTGCAGTTAACCTGGCGCCACCAAACAGGCTGATCTTTGATTTATTTGGAAGCCTGAGTGTACAGTCTGTCTTGGTGTAGACGATTAATCTGCTGATCAGCTATCGCATGGACTTCCACTAGCTAGCACTTCGCTAAGCTAGGGTGAGTCATGTAGTGTTGCTTTAAGTGGCAAAAACAAAACTAATTCCCAATAACTCAGGCTAGCTTTCACTACTAGTCCAAGTTATGAACAATTTACTATATAATAAAGATGCCAAGATTTCAGCTAACAATCCTTGTTTTCTGTATATAAGATGTTCAGAAAACTTAGTTCAGATGATTCTCTTGTCCACTCTCCTTCCCTTAATGATGGAAAAAATGCATGCATGCCTTTCTCAATTTCCCTGTGGAGTTGGCAGTTTGCCCATGTGTCCTGACGATGAACTTACTTATCAGAGTAAGCTTCGCTTGGGAATGACAGATCCATGTGCTAAGCAAACAACTACTGACATGTTCAAATTCAGAACATGAACATCCTATGTTAATAAATCATTTTTAGAAATACCAAATACCATTAGTGAATGGCTATATATATGTCCTAACCTACTTGAGAAATCTTGCTACTAATTTTGTGTCACTAATGTCTTAATTACCAAAAAAGCCTGTCTTTCCTGTTGGCACCATGCAGGGTCAGGACGTTTCTGTGTGAATGCATTCCTCACTAAATCTCGCAGGCAGCTGCCCTAGTTCTGTTACTAACACCTTGCGCTGTCTTCGCGTTGTATACATGTCTAATTTATCAGTTTCTTGTAGATTGTCAGCAGCCTGCTGCCTCCGTACCGCCACAGTGCTCACAACTAGCCAGGAGGCCAGACTGCCCGCCTGTCAGGTAAATGCACGCCCTGTCCCCTTCCTCCAGCTGCATGCCGGCCCGCAGCCCAGCTCCCCTCCCCGCCACACGGAGCTTCCTGTCCCCGATCCTGGCCCACTGCATCTGATTTGCACTGGGGCTGCCGAAGCCCCACGCTCCCCGGGAGCACGCGGCGCGGCATCTCGGCCTCCAGGCGGCAGAGGAGGCCTCCTCCTCCCTCCTGCGAGGTGCAGAGCTTCCTTCCCTTGCGTACCCCTGGGGTTAGGAGGAGTCTGTCCCACCCTTCTGTTTATTTTGTCTTTTTGCCCTCTAGATGTATTTCTCAGGCAGGCACATGCAAAGAAGGAGGTATGCGGCGTGGACCGCTCCTAAGTGTCTCTGTTTCCGCTCCACTCAGGCCCTCTGAAAGCTGAATTTGAGGGGTGGAGTAAAACCTCGTCTTTGACGTTCCGAAGTAAACCTTTGCAGCCCTGCTAGGGGAGATTAACCGAGGAACTTGAAAGGCAGGTCTACAGTGATCCCCTGACAGCTGGGTTCCACACGAGTCTGCCTGGTTGGCTCCGCTCCCGGGCTGAGTGTGCCCCGTGCTCGACGCTCGTCTCCGGAGCAGGGCTGCGGGCTCCGTGCGGCCAGCGCAGCGGGGCAGCCATGTGTGCCCCGCCCCTGAGCCAGTTGCGCTGCCAGCTGTAACGCGCAGGGTGTTCCCACAACTCCCACACACAGGGCTCTTACGCAGAAGAGCCCTTGCCGCCGTGCTCTTCCAGCTTCTCCGCAGCCAGCAACCCTGGCCTAAGTTCACCTATGAGGCCGAGTATAACCAAGTGCAAGGCTTCAAGCCCACCTCCCGGGACTGGGGCCAGGCGGACAGGCGTTTGAGAAGCACAGAGGATGTGAGCGAATGCCCGCTCTCTAGAGGCGGAGGGTTCAGGTGTGGGTCCCGTCTCCAGCACCCACTGGCTGTGAGCCTGCAGAGTTGCTCCTGCTGACGAAGGCTCCTCCGGAATCTTCCCTGGAAAGCAGGATGAGCAGGTGCCGGAGGTCGGCTAGGCCACGCCAGGCGGCAGAATCTGTTACCAGCACTGACAGCCCTCGCATCTAAGCAGCCCACAAGACGGAGGTCTGCAGTCTCTTTCATGACCTTCCTGATCTGCCTGAGCCTGGGCTGGAGAAGGCTGCCCTTCTAGATGTTCCAGGGAGATAGAAAATAGAAGGGCTGCAAGGAAAATTTTTTAATTTTATGAAGTATGATCCACAGTGACATTTAAATTTTTAAAGTGTATCACAGTAAAAGAGGCAGCGCCGCTGATCCCCTCAGAATACTTCCCACCACTTTGAACGCGCTTATCCCGTCATTCTTGCTGCTTTCTGATGCAGCTCTGCAGCCCTCTTTCCTGAGGGTCTTTGTGAGACGCAATCAAGTGTCGTGAATGCTGCTGCGAGCACTGTCCAAGCCAAAGGCGGGCTCCTGAGACCCTGCAGTGTGTCACCCACTGCCCGCCCAGACCGCCCTGCGCAACCTCTGGCTGCTCCCCGAAGTCACAGTGACCCGAGAGGGAACTGTTTCACAAGATTCAGGACCTCGAAGCAACCAGGATAGTGCAACTGAAGACACTCAAAACAGATCTTTCAGATCTTTCAGAAAGTGGCAAGAAGGGTGGGATAAGTGTGTTCCGAGCAAAAGTGAGTGTTTTTAGGGGGTCAGTGGCAATGTATCTTTTACTGTAACACATTTCAGTTTTTCTTAAAAAGTAAACATCCACTGCATTTTTTTTTATCATATCCTCTACTTTTATTTCAGCTTGCTTTTCTTTTGAGAAGCTCCATTAAACAGTTATGTGCCCCAGTTCCTTCTCTTTTGAGATCCCTGAATTTAGAATGATGGCTGCCTCCACAGGGAGATTTGCTTGAAAGAAAAGCAATTTAGCCAGGTGTGGTCAGGCACACCTGCTTATAAGCTCTGCACTCTAAGAGGCTGAGGCAGGAGGATTGAAAATTCCAACCATTCTGGGTAAGTTAGCACATCTTGTCTCAAAATAAAAAATAGAAAGTATTCTGGATGTAGCTCAGTGCAAAGGCCCTGGGTTCAATCCCTAGTTCCACATAGGGAATAAGAAGCAGCAAGTTCATGAATTACAAATTCAGTTACACTTACAAGACCCGCTGTTCATGCGGTCCACGCAGAGAATTGATTAAGTGCAGATGCACCTAGAAAGACTTCTTTCCAAAGGTGCTTGGAGTTAGGGGCCTCGCTGCCCTATGGCTCCCTGCTGGAGAAGGCGCAGAGACCGGAGGAATGACGGGTGACCTCACGCACTGCCTGCTGCAGCTGCCCTCAGGGACAGCCCGCCCTTACGGGTTAGGGAGGGAGAGCAACTGGCCTGCAGTAGCACCTGACAGAGCTAGGGACGCCTGCAGTGGAGGAGCAGATCCCGCCTTTTCCACTCCCTGGGGGGAGTGAAGTGTGAAAACCACTCTTCGGGACTCCTGTTTTCCATGGGGACGTCTCTTTCCTGAGAAACTTGGCCCAAACGGTGTGATTTCAGATCAGGTGTTCTCTGCTTCTCGTTTTGAAAATCTGCGTACGTCCCTCCGTTTCCCTTCCCTTGGTGGTGTTTCTTGGAACCCGGGCACCTGTGCGCCTCGCGCCATCCCCACCTACCTTTGTGGTGTGCTGCTTTTTAAACAAAACATTGCTGTCTCACATCTGAAGATGGAGAGTTTCCCACAGAAACTTTCCACCAAATGCTTCGCGAGACCGGGCCCCCAACACCCAGGGCAGCGCTGGGGATGGAGCCGAGGGTGCTCACACCGAGAGGCGTTCCACTGCACAACAAAGGGTTGTTACCGATAATAATAGCGTAACAGAAAGGAGAGCCCCAGGCGTTACAGCCGTGGGGGTATATTTAAGCATAGAGAGAAGTTTGGTGTTCTGTCAGGTAGTTGTTGACTCGGGAAAGGGAAGGGAAAAAAGAAACTCTCTGAAGATGTATCCCACTGCTTGTCTTAATGACAGTTTCCTAAGCTCAGTTTACAGTGTGCTTTTCCTGTGAAAAGTAAAATTGTTTCTAGTAAAGGTGGACTAACAAACGGGCTCTTGAAGAACCTTAGCAATTGAGACTGAAAGTGAGTTCATTTTGTACCTTACATGGTTAGAATTTATCAAATATTGACAGTTAAATAATTTGCTGCCGGGCGTGTTGACGCATGCCTATAATCACAGCACTCGGGAGGCTGAGGCAGAAGGAACTTTGTGAGTTTGAGACCAGCCTGGGCTACAAAGTGAGCTCATGGCCAGCCGGAACTGTACAGCGAGACCCTGTCTCAAAAAGACCAAAATAAGGGCTGGGGATTTAGCTCAGCAGCACAGCGCCTGCCTGGCAAGTGCGAGGTCATGAGTTTGATTCCCGGTACTGGAAAAAAAGAGCCAAAAAAAAAAAAAAAAAAAGACCAAAAGAGAAGAAGAAGAAAAAGAAATAATTGCTTAACCTGTAAACCAAGAATGTTTCTCACATTCTTAATATACATGGCGTGATTGCATTTTGTGCAAATTTAAGATAATAGTGTGCTGTATAATATTTTTACCTCTGAAATAGTGCAAGTCGTGTCACCACGGCTGTCGGGCCAGTCAGGCTGCAGCCTGTATATGCCCTTGCCAGACACTTCAGCTGCGCCCCAGGACATTCCTGTCTGCTTTATCAGAAGGAGCATTGACTTACACACGGTCTTCAAAAACATGTCCTTGCGTCATGTGCCCGTCCTCGACTACTTCCTAGAACTTACGCTGCATCACATGTTCAGTTCCCTAAAAAGCAGTTAGGGAATTCCTCCTGCGACTCCATGGGGAAGCCCACAGGTTCTTTCTGTAAGTCGACCTGTCTCCCACCACCTGACTCTAGTGGGAAGGTCGAGGAGGATTCTTGCTGTGCGTTATTTTCTTCCACTTTTAAAAGGTGTATTTTAGTTCATTTATTTATTTTCTGGATTTTGAGACAGGGTCTCACTCTGTCATCCAGGCGGGGCCTGAGCTCATGATCCTCCTGAATGCCAGGATTACAGGAGTGTGTACAGCGCCCACCTCGTGTCAATCAATCAATAAAACTGTGTGCTCTTAACTTTTTGTGGAAGCTCCAATGAGCTCATGTTCGTCACCACATTCTAAAGACAGGCACAGAAGTGATTTCTACACTGGTTATCCTCACTTGTGCAAACTGTCTCCTTTTACACTTAGTTGACGGCAGCTGAAGAAGGCGTGGTGGCACAAGTCTGTCATCCCAGCACTGAAGGAAGCTGAGGCAGGAGGATCGCGAATTCAAGTCCCACCTGGACAACTTAGTAAAACCCTGTCTCAAAACAAAAAATAAATAAAAAATTTTGGGTTCTCCCTCAGTGATAAAATGCCCCTGGGTTCCACCCCTAGAACCAAAAAAATTACAACAGTTCAAAGAGCTCGGAATGTAAGACAAACTTGAAGAACATGTGTTTTACAAAATTATGACTTTATAAGAGAGACACATGAGTGATTTCAGTACCAAAGGCTGAAAACATTTTGCGTTTGTTTTCCTGGGAGGAGTGGCCCGTGCCTATAATGCTGGCACTTGGGGAGGCTGAGGCAGGAGGATTGCAAGTTTAAGTCCTACCATGGCAAGTCGGCGAGACCCTATGTCAAAATTTTTAAAAACTTAAAAGGGCTGAGGTGTAGGTTAGTGCAAAGGTCCTGAAGGTCCTGGGTTCAATCCCCAGTACCAGAAAAACCAAAAAACAAACTGCTTTATACTGATTTTTAATGACTCCAGTGATACTACTTTTAAAACTAGTTAAGTAAATAAAATAAACCTCATTTTCTCAGACGCTCCTTGCAGAGATGAATTCTGTTACTGAACTTCATAATATATAAGAAAACACCTTTTTAAAAGAAAAATACCCAACTTTTCAACTAAAAAACCTATCCCCATGGTGCCCCCCACCCCAGTTGTAAAGGATGCGCACCCAAACGTGTTTTGTAGCGCACACTAGGAAATTCAGCGACTTTGCCTCCTTATCCTTCTTTGCGATTCGCCTACGCCCCGCGGTGCCCTGGCCTTGCATAGGCGCTGTCCTCTCGCAGTCCTGTTTTTTGAACACCACTGAGCCACCGCTCAGGCCGGGAGCGGCTGGAGGTTCTGCAGCCCGCCCAGCCCCGTTGAACCCGGCCCTAGAGAGCACAAGCGCTCGGCACGCGGCCCGGGTGTCCCCAGCCCCGTCCGGCTCAGGAGAGGGAGGAGGCTGCGGGCTGTGGGATGCCCGGCCCTGCTGAACCCCCAGTTACTGCATGCACTGGAAGGGGGAAGCAGCTCATCAGGACCAGGGGTGCAGCCCGGGGTGCAGCGCCGGCCTAGCAGGTGCCTGGCAGGGCCCTGGGCTCGAGCCGCAGCTGGTGTGGAGACTGCAAAAGCGGACAAGCGCCGCCTTGGAGGAGTAGGTCGGATAGCGGTGCGGTCCGAATGCCTGCGGTTGCAAGCCGCGGCTGTCTTGGCATGCTCCGGTGGGCGAGTTCGTGCTCCCGCCTGTGCGGGGTCCCGCTGACAGCTCTTTCTCCTTGCAGTCCTGACGCCGCCCTCCCCGAGGAGCAGCCGCCCGCCAGCCCCCCGTGCGCCCCGCTCCACTGTCTGGCCAAGCCGCCCTGCCCCTAGGCTCCCCGCCACCCGACCTCCCCTCGGCCGAGGCTCGGAGCAGGACCCCGCCAGACCAGCGGTGTTTTCTTCTCGGCTGGGAGAGGCACAGGTGGACTCGGGTCCGACGTCTTGGAAGAGGAGAGAACGCCGAGGAGAGGAACGCAAAGCACAGAGCCGGTGCGGTCAAACGTGGTGTGGTCTCTGGGTCACAGAAAAACTGCAATCCGATGGCTCCAGTTCAGTCCCATTAAAAACGAAGGGGAGAAGGATGAAGCGTGGATCTCCGATGGCTGGCCTGCCCTCGATAGCATAAGAGACCTAAGACGATGTAAAACACATATTGTAAGATGAGCCGTCCTCACGCCACATTCAGCGACATATTTTTTTGGTCATTGATATTTAGTTTTGTACTTTATTTGCTGTATGATTTATGCCTATAAGAATAATTTCTGTGAGAGATGAATTTAATTCATTTATTTTCAAATAAGCATAGTTTGCTCGGTTCAATGAGTTTTAATTTAGTTTGAAGTCCTGAACTGGCCAGACTGTGGTCATTTTTCTTGCACAAGACGATAAATGAGGTGCGTCAGAATGTTAAAATAACTGTATTTTGCTGCTACACTGATATTGTTTATGCACTTACTTCTAATCAGTGGCTCATTAACTGCTGGTTTTGGTTTTTGTTTTAGCTAGACTTCTTCACTGGACATCAGTAAGTCTAAGAAAGAGACTAAGTTATGATTCCTTGACTTATTCAAGCTTCAGGGGGTATCCTTAATTTTTTAAATTGCATTGCTAGAAGTAATGGTGCTGCTGTTCTGTACGTATGGCCGCGTGTGAGGACCTTACAGAGGCGAAATCGTCTGAAGGGAAGAAATGCTGTGTTTATTTAATGACCAGAGTTGTTTTCTTTCTTCCAAATTCAAGGTCCTATTATAAGTCTTTCCTGCTAAACAGTATAAGAACAAAGCTACACATGGCGAGGTGTAAGGTAGCTTTGGCTAGTTAACTTACACTGATGGTGTTCAGGTTTTGATTAAAATTGTGTGTTTTGTTGTTGTTAGATTTTTTCCATAATGAATTGTCCTTGCCAAAAAAAAAAAAAAAATACATAGATAATAAACCTTAGCTCATTGTCTACTTCTGACAAACACTCAGGTGCCTACAAATCATTATATTCTATTGATAAGACATGTTCCTAGTTAATTTACAGATTCCGCTAGGTAACTTTTATGACTTGATTTAAGGCAGTGGATTTTCATAGAGAAATTTATTTTGCACATAATCTGACAAATAAGGAAAACAGGTCCCGTAGCTGAGAAGTCTCCGAGGCTGCTTCCCTCCTGAGGGCTCCTAGCCCTGGTTCCTTGTCTTTGTCAGTAGCCTTAACTTATTTAAAACCAGAAAGGTTTCTCCTTTTCATGTATGACTAATTTCTCTTCCAAATGAACACGGTCCTCCCTGCCAGTGCAGGAAGCGACCCGAGACCATCCCAGAGTCGCTGGGCTGAGCAGTGGAGGGCGGTGCCCCGAGGGTGTCCGTCGAAGGTCAGTCATCAAGCACACACGGGAGCTTCGGACAGTTGTCCACTGGAGGGCGGTGTTCACTATTACCAAAGCAGCCGAGAGCTTTTGCGCTCCTCACAGAGTTCAGTCTTCATCAGTGTCATTTCTTACGCAATTTGGTCTAAACAGTTGAAATCTCCACCAAGACAGGGATTCAGGTCAGAGTGCAGAAACAACACAGACCTGCACACAGTCCTGACCGTAGCTCCTAACGCGCGATCCCACCTGTATCTCCTGGCGGCCCTGCGCACAGCCCTCGTGCGACAGGCGCACCACCCGCCGGGTGCAGTGTGAGCGACACACTGGGTTCTCTCGAGTGCGTTTAGTGGAAGAGAGCTGACCCACCCCACCCTTTCTTTTCCTTTTGGAGTGGAGTTTGGAACTGAGAAGGGGGCTAGCTGCTGTTGACTTTGTGCCTGAGGGAAGACATGCCTTCACCGTGACCTCAGAACACCCTCCCATCACCTGCCACTTTTGCTGGTGGAATGGGACCGTGGCCACAGTCCTGCGTGGCTGGAGCCATTCTTCCTGCCCACAGGGCTCGCGGCTGTCTTCCCGGCCTCCCTCTGGTTTATGACCCAGTGGGAAGCCGAGAAGCGTACAAAGCATTTATTTCTTCCAGTACAAAAATCTGGTTTTTGGGGGGGGTACCGGGAATCGAACTCAAGACCTTGCACTTGCTAGACAGGTGCTGTGCCGCTGAGTTACATCCCCGGCCCTCGTCATTAAATCTGTTAGAAACTAGTCTCTAAACAGAGTGGGAAACGCTTGTTTTGAAGTATTAATTGTATAAAATACCAGTTTTAGTAGATGTTTGTCAAAAAGATATAGACACTTGGAAATAAATTTTCCTTTTCATCCCAAAATTAGGTGGTATTCCCTGAGTCGCAAGAGAGAATACTGTGTCATTTAGTGTAGTAGTTTAAACTGAGCCGTATTTATGTTTATTTATAGGCATTTTAAATGAGCAGATATGTATAGCGGCAGTAAGAATCAGTACCTGTAAAGATAACATCAGGACCCGAAAGGAAATTGAAAAGGTGAAGAATTAGTGAGAACCAGAAGCGGGGGCTCGGTCAGATTCATTGAAGAGGCGTGCGGAGCCGAAGCGGTGCGGTGCGCCAGGGCAGCAGGCAGCCAGCCGCGGTGGTGAGCGAAGTAAGCGGGCAGTGTTTAAAAGTAAGCACAATGACAATGCTGAGGGGAATAGTTAGGTGCAGAAATGCTTTCCCTGAAGATTTTTTTCTAGGTACAAAATGGTAGCAACGGGGCTGGGGATTTAGCTCAGCGGCACAGCGCCTGCCTGGCAAGCGCAAGGTCGTGAGTTCGATTGCCGGTACCGGAAAAAAAACGAGGAAAAAAAAAAAATGGTAGCAACGTAAACAGGAGAAATAGGTGGCCTTTGGCCTGAGTTCTTTAGGGTTGGCAAAACCTTGGCTGACTCTTTCCAATCAATTGATGTTTGATTAGAATCTGTCACATATCCAATTCTAATTTTTTTTTTTGAAAAAAGAAATTTAGAAAACTTTGAGAAAACAAAGTTATTAAAGAATTAAGATTCAGAAATTATACCTACTTAATCTGAGGAAGAAGAGATATAATTGTAGCCTTCCAGAAAAGAGAATAGATAGAAACAGCTGTAGACACCATTAAGACTAGAATTAGGAAATCTTCAAGGTGAAGGATTTATATTAACTCTAGGATAGAGATTTTTAGCAATGAAAAGTCAATCATCGGAATTGATTATAAGGAAGATTTGTTTTTTAAAAATTGAATATTATTGGTGGTCTAGTAAGTATTCAGTGGCAAGATATCTTAATGTATTGTTCTGCAAGCCTATAATCCCGTTTCTTTTATTTTAAAATTAAAAATAAAGTAGTTCTGACTACTTATACATATTTTATTCTTTAAAATAGGATAGCAATTTTAACTTCTCCAAGATATTTGGGTTTTTTTTTTAAAGGATTGTTGGTATTATTTTTCCTTCCAGCTGTATATCATTACATCCTTAAATTTGTCCACCATGTATTGATTTTACTGTTAAAAGCCTCAGTTTTCAGAGTCTAGAAAAGAAATGTCCTCAGGAATAGGTATGCAGTCCCTCGGGCAGAGGGAGGGCGCAGGCTGAACGCCTCCCAACTTTTATCTCTACTGAAGAGGGTCTTCCACGTTTGCTTTTTCCGTGCTGTGGAAAATATTCCTGTACAGTGAAGACCTGCTACTTCAGACAAGCACGAAACCTTGGTCCCATAAACAAGCTAAGAATGTGGAAATGTCCTGATATAAATCATCTCCAGTTCTTCAATAAAGATTATGAAACATAAAAATGAGGATATGAAATCTATTTTCTACTGAGATAGGAATATGAAATTTTATTGTTATAATCAGCCAACAAATAGAATGGGTCTGTCAGAGAGATGCATCAGAATGCTGACGGGTTTCCAGTAGGGAACTTGGCTCCTTCAGCCCGCGGTGCCACGGATGGATGAGTTGATATTGCAGATACATCTAGGTTTAAAAGAAACTCTTAGGGTAAGGTTTGAAGTTTTGAAAGGTTTGCTTTTTGTTTCCTTTGTTTAGAAACCAAAGTGCTTTAAAATAATCCTTATAATTAAGATTGCAGAAAGTTTACAGTAGTGTTTTCAAAGAAAGGGAACATAATTTTTCAGAAAGCTGTTGAACTGGACTTACGGTAGGTAGCATGGCCAGGGATGGTACTGACACGACTTGTTACCTTAAATTCAATTTCTGTGGACACGCAAGACCAACGTAGCTCCTGAGTGACCTTTCCCATTGTTGGCAGTAGTGTCAGAAGGTCAATTCATCTTTCTTTAAATGCCAACCGAACTGCCGCGGTCTCTAATGTATGGCATTTGGTAGCATTGTCCTGTTACGTTAACACCTGATTTCCCTACACATCGCTTTCATCCTATTACGCAAAATATAACCGAAAGAGGTATTTAGTATTAAGATACGTTCCCCACTTGAGCATTTTTCAGAGATGATATTCTGTTTAGAAAGAGGAGAAGAAGCAATTAACTGCCTTTCGTGTAAGACAAGAGTACCATGTACGAGGCTTATGATGTAAGACATTTGCATGAGATAGCTCATGTCAGGCAAGCTTTTCTATGTCCATGCTACGAACACCTTAGAAATCTTATTTCTCTTGTGACCTCTCCACTAGGAATGTGAAGACATTGCCCCTATACCTGGTCTCCTTTTCATATTGAATGCATGGCTCTTATTCTCACTGTATTTTTATCCCTTTCCTCTGGAGTTATTTAAAATTTGCCCTGTTTAAACTGAAGCCTGGATAAACTGCTGAGGCAGATGATCACTGAGATCAGAGTTTAATTACTATACAACACTTGTTGGGAATTTATTTTTCTTAGAGTGATTCTCTGGTCATTATGATTCTCTAATGAAAACAGATATTTCAAATGTATGCTTTCCTTTTCAAAAGGTCATTTTTTAAAATAAAGACCGGAGAACTATAAAGTAAAGGGAAATGTCATCAGTTTGTGTAAAAAGGCTTATTTGGTGATAATGGAAATACAGAGTGAAGCACTGCTGTGTTCATAGATACAATTGTTCGGCAAAGAGTAGAGGAAATACATCACTTTGACGTTGTTGCCACAGAATTTTTAAGCTCAATGGTTTGACTGTTAAGCGTCAGTTAAACAATTCTTTGAAAATCTTTTATGACATTTTTGTAATCTACTCAGTGTTTTTATTTGCATGGTTCTGCATATGTGGTGAATCAGACATGATTCTGAGAGTACTGTATTTCTTGGCAGTGCTAACATTCGTGTCTCGTGTGGCCAGCCCTGATTTGTACTCTGTGTGATTATTGTAATGATTCAGCTATTCCTACATTTAATTGCAGTTTTATTGTTACGCCTTTCGGGGCTAAATGATGTGAAGTGTTTCCACCTAATTATAATATCATATGAATACACACCTAAAAGACTGATCGAAGAAACTTTTTTGTTAATTATTTTTAAAAGTCCAAACTTCAAATGAAACATTCTCAAAGACACATGCATTTATTTTAAATTCAAAAAAAGTTCTTATGAATTTATTATTGCTGGTCGTTTTTACTTTTTTATTGTGGACAATCCTCGGTGAGTGTCTTAGAGGAGAACCGTGGAAGACGCGCTTGTATTTGTGTGATCTCATCATGCATTCGGTGGTCGGGAAAGCTAAGAAAGTAACCAGAAGCCAATCTATCGATTCTTATATCTTGGTTTATGTTACCAACTGAATATCATGTAATGCATAAATTTTTCCAGTAAATAAATCAGTTATCTTTTCTTCCTTTCATCAAGACTACTTTTTTTTTTTTTTTTTTTTTTCTTTTAGAGACAGGGTCTCACTATGCAGTTCAGGCTGGTCTTGAACTCACTTTGTAGCCCAGGCTGGCCTCAAATTCGCAACGATCCTCCTGCCACTGCCTCCCGAGTGCTGGGATTGCAGGCGTGCGCCTCCATACCCCGCAAGACTACTTTTTATCTGTATAGCAGTTTTTCTGTATGTCACAGTGATTTATACTTACAAGAAAGAAGAAAGTGTAGAAGGGTATATATCATGTAGATATTTATTCAGCTTAAGAACTTCCATGGACTAAACACTGAATGATGGGTGGGGGGTGCAGTTCGGAGTAGCACCCTGGCCGGGCATTTAAAAGGCTTTGACACCCCTCCTCAGTCCCGCACCTCAAAAACACAAAACACAAAATGGAGTGGTTTATTGTAACAGCATTTTGGCGTGCTCCTTTTAAGCAGCACTATAAACTCTGCCCGTATTCTCTCTCTGCTTATCATCGCTCTTAACCGTCTTTTCTGAAAGGCTGTTTGGCGGGGAATGTACCCATACAAAGGTGCCTGTTCTAAAGGAGGAAACACTATTCATGAAGAAGCGTGAAGCTTGCGTGGTTTATTTTTGGAGCCAGTTCCTTGGGGTCTTTTATGTGAAAGGAGAGCACAGTCCCAGAACCTTTCAGGCAGTGAACCTCCTGGCTCTCCCTATGAACTTGGAAGGTAGTAAATCACATGCTCTGATTCAGTTTTATTTCACAGGTGGGGTAGAGGAAGCCAGAGAGAACATGGACTTAGGAGGACGCTAATGGGTTGAAATCTCCAATGTAGACCTCATAACAACTAACCAGTTTTGCCCACCTGTTTTCTCCCCACAAAGCTAGTGGGTTATTTGGGTTTTGGTTTAAATTTGTTTTTTGTTAATGTTATTGTTTGCAGTACAGGGGATTGAATTCAGGGAGCATTGCACTACATTCTCAGCCCTTTTCTTATTTATTTTTAGACAGGCAGAACTTGAATTGGTGATCCTCCTGTTTCAGCCTCCCAGAAAACTGAGATTATAAACATGTACCATAGCCTGGCTTGCAAATCTTTTGTGTGTGTGTGTGTGTGTGTGTGTGTGTGTGTGTGTATGTGTGTGTGTCTTTTTGAGACAGGGTTTCACTATGTAGCTCAGGCTGGCCTTGAACTCGCTTTGTATCCCAGGCTGGCCTTGAGCTCATGGTGATCGTCCTGCCTCAGCTTTCCCCATGCTGGGATTACAGGTGTGCACCACTACCCCTGGCTCTGGCTTGCAAATCTATTCAATAGTTAACCTTTCTTACACAATCACACAGTACTGTGTCACTTAAAGAGTAAGAAAACCAGATCAGCCTCCAGAAGTATCAAGAAAACTCTTCTCCAGCTGGGGATATAGCTTAGTGGTATAAGCGCGGGCCTGGCAAGTGCAAGGTCCCGAGTTCGATTCCCGGTACCAAAAAAAAAAAAAAGAAAGAAAGAAAAGCTCTTCTCAAACTAGTTTTTGTAGCAATGGCCTGTAGTCTTGTCAACTGGGGAGACTGCGGCAGGAGGATGGCTTCAATCTAGGAGTTTGAGGCCGGCCTGGGCAACATAGGAAGACCTGAAAAAAGAGACAGAGAGAGGCAGGGAGATGGGCACTACGTGGTGAGGCGAGGTGGAGGGCTCCTGCAGCCCCGCTAGGACTGCGAAAGACGGCAGCATTGGTGGAAATCTGCGGAGCGCGTTTTGCTGCGTTCTGGTTGTGCGCATGCGTACCAATGCCTTCAGGAAATCCAGGCATTCCGAATTCGACAGCTCCTAAGAGTGGATTCCTTGGCTCCTTTATGTCTAACTTTTCCCTGAAGATGCTGGAACTGAGCTCACAGAACAATGTCCCCTACTATAATTGCAACAAGCACTAAATGCTAATGCATTGGCAGAAATGGCCTTTGAATTCGGCGAATGGTTATTCTTGTCATACTGTCTTGGTGAGTTTGAAATCTAGACCTCCAAGACTGTGTTAGAAGGAGCCTTATGGTGTATAATGAAGGCAGCTGACAGTTGCTTCTTTAGCAATTTATGAGCCAATTACACTTGCGTGCTTGTACAAGAACCTCAGAATGCTCGATCCACAGCATAACTGTCCAGGAAGATGAATCTCGCTGGGAACAATTCTAGTAAACACAATGTATAATAAACCTAGAAGTAGAAAGCAATATAAAAATAAGACAGAACTATAAATCAGCCATATTGTTATAGCAAAGACGTGTTACAATGAAAGTACTTCATTTTCTCTATTGCCTATGTCAGTGGGGGTAAAAGAAGGATAATTCAACAAGTTAACTTCTGTTAACTGTTACTAAAAGCAGGTGAGGGCAGACAGATGTCTGTTTCATAACTGTGTGAGTTACTTTCTCATTGCCGGGACAAAGCACCCGGCAGCCACAAGTTACAGGAGGAAAGGCGTATTTTGGCTCACAGTTTGTGGAGGTTTCAGTCCATAGTCTGCTGGCTTCAAGGAGGGAGGTGTGGCAGAGGGGCATCACAGAGGAGAAACAGTTCATGGCAGGGCAGGCAGGAAGCAGAGAGCCTGCTTCTTTCTCTTTTTATTCCATCGAGGCTACAAGCCCATTGGTCAATGCCACCCACACCCAGGGTGGGTCTCACCTCTTCATAAATCCATTATCCACACCCAGAACTACGCTAAACCCATCATTGGCTGTGGTGAGTTGACAACTGGTGGTTGACTTGTAACCCCCAGCTGAACTGAACCAGCGTGGTGCTGGGTGTGGAGAGCCCACCCGAGGACTGTTGCTAGCTGCATGAAGCAGGACTGGAGAAGAAGAGGAGAAGCTGTCAGGGAAGCTGTAGGGAGCTGTTGGGAGCTGTTGGTTTTCCTGGAGGAGCTTGTTACGCTGGCTTCCCTGATGAACTCGGCTGTCTCATCATCGAAGGAGCGTGGGATCTTGTGGTCGCTGAGAATGGCTATGATTCACCTTGGGGAGCTCTGGTCCTCACTTTGAGCATCACTTCCTGGCTCCAGCGGAGAAGATGGTGCACTGCTCAGTCTCCTGGAGAAGCTTCTTGCACTGGCTTTCCTAATAGGAGCTCGGCTGTTCTCATCGTGGGAGGAGCTCAGGACCTCACTGTCCCTGAGGATGGCTGTGGTATCTTTCAGGGGAGCTCTGGTTCTTACTGAGCATTGCTTCCTGGCTCCAGTTCAGATCCCTCAGCCTGCTGGCACAGATCCTTCATCCTGCTGGTGCAGACTTTCTAGCTCCCACCACTGATCTTTGGGGCTTCCCAATGCAGATCCATGAAACAGGCCTGCATGAGATATTGTCATGGGTTCTAGGCCTCCAGTTGGACTCGTGGGGGGCATTGTTGTGGGCCCCAGGTCTTCAGCTGAACTCATGCATGACATTACCATGGGATCCAGGCCCTCAGCTTGATTCTTTGGTCTTTAGTGTGTGGACAGAGTTCCCACATTCTTTTTGTATATGACTCTTTGGGTGATTATTATAAAATAATTCTATAAACTATGTGCCCTGTATTAAATTGTTCCCCCTTGTAAACCCCAAACTACAATATTGATTAATCTAATGTCACACACCTGTGATCCAGTCACTTTCAAAAGCCCACCTATGAGCTCTTTAGGCTTTGGGGGGACACCTAGATGTAAGTCATAAAGTAACCCACAACAGAATTATCTACAAATGTGTGAGATCTAGTGCAAAATGAAAATGTGGATTTCTTGGTCAAAAATTGTTAAGAATTGTAAAATCATTAAACCATGCATGAGGTGTTTTTTTCTTTTGTCATGTTTTTTGCAGTACTGAGGATTAAACCCAAGACCATTACACTGAGCTATATCCCCATTTTTTTCCCAAGACAGGGTCTTACTAAGTTGCCTAGGCTGGGCTGGAAATTGCCACTCTCCTGCCTCAGCCTCTCACAGTGCTGGGATCACAGGTATATGCCACCTCAGGATGCTATGTGAGTGTAGAGGTTCACATGGCCAGGAAGCCAGCCTTGCCCAGAATATGCTGAAGAGCTGACAAAGACCTCAGCACTGCAGGTTACTACCCAGAAATTTGACTTTATTGTTAGCAGAATGCCTCTGCTGGAAAGAACAAATAATGTGTCTATATTCTGGGGGAAGTTGTTAATGGTGAACCTCAGAGTGTGAAGTTCAAGGTTAGGCAAATCTCTCCGAGGGAGACTGCTTGCCTAGCATGCGGAAGGCTCCTGGTTTGATCTCCAGCACTGAAAGGAAAAAATAATAGTTGAAACTTACAATACTCTGATTTTTCTGTGTAGCCATAACATTTCAACTCAGAAGTCCCTAAACTCTTAGTACCACGTTGTACTCAGATTATAAACATCTTTACTCTTTAAAATGTCAGCAATAGACATTTTAATTAGTGTGTATTAAAGTAATTAAGAACCCTACCTACTGATTTCTTCATAATTTGACTTCCTTTGAAGGTATAAATTACTAATAATGTCAATCAAATGTCACAGGAAGATTTGCCTCACTTAAAGGAGTGATTAGACCAAGATTAGTCAGGGATTCATATCACAGGCCTTCAAAGGAAAGAAAATATTTCCCTCATTGAAACCCACCGACTTTGAAAATAGGAGCTCTTAGCAGTAGCAGCTCCCCAATGTGTGAGATAGGCGCGTGGCCCTTGTTTGTGACAAGGTAACAGCAGGACCTGCCGAGGCGCCTGAGAAAGAGGGGTGGGTGCAGCGGCGGGGCCAGGTGGGAGCTGGAATCAGCAGCAAGTGCCTTGTGATGCTGTTTCTCTGCATCAACCATGGAAATAAGCTGTCCACTCAAACATGAAAAGAAACGTGAAAAACAGGCTCTCAAGAACATCACAGTGAGCCGGGCGTGGTCACACATAATCCCAGCACTCAAGAAGCTGAGGCAGGAGACACCAGTTCCAGGCCAGCCTGGACGATGCAGGGTATCGAAATCCAGGTTAAGTAACCCTAAGTTATTGCAGGCTGATTGGGCCTGCAATCTCCCAAGCAAGTGGACAGCGAAGGTTTAAATAAATGAGACAATGTAATGATTTCAGGGCTCCAGGAGGGACTAACTCTCTTACAGCTTCGATATTCTCTGAGTTTAGCCAAAGACTCCTCTGGGTGGCCTGTATTTATTTGGTTTTCAAACAAAGGAGGAGGATACTCAAGAAAATGCAGGAATCTTGCAGGACCTTGGGAGAATTTTCCCAAGTAGTAAATGATGTCAGTCAGGAGAACTATGTTATCTCCAGGAAGGCCTTCACAGCAGGAGAGAGATGCCTGCAGTTGCAATCTCCTTTAAGTTAATTGGGGTTGGTGCCAGACATCCTCGGCTGTGGCCTTCAGACAACTCACAAGTAAACACGGAAAGCCAATTGGTTAATATTAAATCCTGCTCTGAGCCACTTTGTAGTGGTCTCCAACAGCAGGGAGATTCTGTCTCAAAACAAAACAAAACCAAATCAGATCACAATGAAGCCAGGAGCAGAAGCATAAGTTTCAAAAGAAATATCTGTTCCAAAGCAGGGGCTGGGGATCTAGCTCAGTGGCATGGTGCCTGCCTGGCAAGCATGAGGTCCTGAGTTCAATTTCCAGTTCCAAAAAAAGAAAAAACAAAAACAAAAAACCAAAGCAGGGTATGTTAGTGGTAGTATTTTTAAAAGCACAAAACTGTTCTCATGTTCTAGCCCTGGCATTTATTGTGAGAAGACATTTAGCCTCTTCAGCTGGCAATTGTATCTCGGTTTTAAAATGAAAACAAAACACCTGCCTGGCACAGGGATTTCAAAGAAGAAACAAGGTAATGTAGACAGTATCTTTCAAAACAGTGTTCAGCCTTTGGTACCTAATATTATTTTAATAGCACACACCCTAGACCTCTGGAGTCTGATGCATTGAGATATTTGAAATTCATTAATTCCTTCATTCGTGTATTAATTCAGCAGACATTTATTGAGAAACTAGTATGTGTACATGTACTTTCTAAGGACAAAAAGTTTCAGACCTTTTGTGTTTTGGTTTTGTGTTTTGATTTTGTTTTGGGTTTTTTGGAGGGTAAAGAGTAGGAAATTTTATTGAGGAAGAGATAGCTTCTGCCTGAAAGAGACAGGATGGGTCCTAGTAGGTTGCCAGGTTCAGGCCTTTTTGGAGATCTTATGATATACAGTCAGGTGTGGTGGCTCACACCTGTAATCCCAGCACTGGGGAGGCTCAGGCAGGAGGATTGTTGCAAGTTTAAGACCAGCCTGGGCTACAAAGTGAGCTCAAGGCCAGCCTGAACTGCATAGCAAGACCCTGTCTCAAAAAGACAAAAAGAAAAGAAAAGAAAAGAAAAAGATCTTATCCTATACAGTAAATAGCGTGGGTGGGCGGTGCAGATACAGGGAGGCTGTAAATATCAAAGTAGCAGAGGAATCTGTGTCCGACTGGAGCGGGGCAGAAGAGAAACACTACAGTGTTAAGTGTGGTGACCAGGTGGAGCCTCATTAAAAAGATCAAATAAGGAGAAGCATTTTTGCACATCACGCTTTCAGTTTTTAAAATGATTAAATTACATACATACAGTTTTTAAAAAAATTTAGAAGTTATTACCTGCCTAAAAATATCAAACAACAATTAACATTTAGGAAGAGCATTTTAAAAAGTGGATCTTTTAAATTTTTCTAATACATAATTTGGAATAACCATTACAAACTATGCATGGTTTTTATCTCATGACAGTGTTGCTTTGAGATTCCAATATTTATCCTGCAAATAGATATTATGCCTCTTGAAGATTTAGGGCTTGTCCACTTAAGCTTTTCTTATACTCTTATTTTGTTTGTTTGTTTGTTTTTTGAGACAGGGTCTCGCTATGCAGTTCAAGCTGGCCTTGAGCTCATTTTGTAGCCCAGGTTGGTCTCAAACTCACAACCATTGTTTTGTTTTTTGAGACAGGGTCTTGCTATGTCTCCCAGACTGCCCTTGAAGTTGTGGCAATCCTCCTGCCTCAGCCTCCCAGGTGCTGGGATTATAGGTGTGTGCCACATTTTATGAATATTTTTGTCAAATAATTTTACTCTACAGACTATCAATCTAACGTCTGTCTAATTGACTCTTAACCCTTACTAACCCCCACTGTTGTTTTCACTATGTAGTCAAGAGACTAAGGTATCCCTTCTTCTAGTTCTCACTGCTAACTCTTTCCTCCTTGGTAATTTTTTCATGCAATTTTTCTGTAAAATTTAGGGCATCTTTTGAAATATTTTCTCAGAGATTTCCTAAGATAGAGGTAAGAAAAATACTATCACATTGCTAAACTTTGCATTTGCTATCAAGTGTTACCTTTTCTTAGATTTGTACAGATTCAGACCTTAAGCTCTGCTATTTTAGTAGAATTACCAGCTATTAGTATATACTTAAAAGGTGACATTTATTACATTCAAGTCAACAGTTGTCATAATTCTCGATTTCATTTTATTGAAAATAAAGATGATATTATGCTGAATATAACATGAATATACTGAATATTATAAACTGAACATAATATGAAAAGGGCTTTATCAAATTACATGCCTCGGTAAGTGCTTTGCATACATTACAAATATAAAACAAAAGTGAGAATACATCCAACTGATGAAAAGGCTACCTATGAAGTCTGTCATTTCCTGTGAAGAGTTTTTAACATCCAGCCTGGACTGTGATAGAGTGAGTGCAGTGGGATTCTAACCACGCGCCCCACCCCTGGAAAAGGCTGTCCTTCCGGGGTGCTGGTGCTGGGCGGGGGCTCCGTGGGTGCACGGTGGGTGCCTACCATTGTCTGCACTGCCGCTCAATTTCCACACCTAGTGGTGGTGGGTGGGAAACAGGTTTTTCTGAACTGGTCCTTAGAAACACATTTTCATTGGATGCTGGAATATTCCAAAATCCAAATTTCCTTCTATTGTGCACATTCCTATATAGCATCCATATTGTTTAAAAGATACATACATTTATTTATTTATTTATGTGTTTTGGTACCAGGAATTGAACTCAGGACCTTGCACTTGCCAGGCAGGGGCCTGTGCCCCTGAGCTATATCCCCCGGCCCATAACTTACACTTAAAGCTTATTTTCTTGCTCAGTATACAATGTTATAACTCGGAACATGAGATCGGATCAGGCTAATGAAATAACTTCATGTTTCTTCTGCTGCTGAGAAACAAACGAGGTCCAGTGGGCCCCTCCTGTAGGGACCAATCGGTTTTTCTCTTGTGTTCTTTCCTTACTGTGGCACATGACCAAACCAGCTTTGTCTTATAAGCAATCCAGTTCCTACCAACAGCTGTTTTTTTTTTTTTTTTCAGGTTTCCTTGCATTTGTTCATATTTAAAATTTTTTATGAGCAAATGTGTGCAGTGCATAGTGATTGCATTCATGGTGGGGCATTAGTATGCGTACGTAACACATCTCGTTTCTTTTTATGTCATACCCCCCCCCGCCCCGACCTCTAACATTGCTGCTAATGATTCTTGTGACAGTCAGGAGATGAACGTTTATGAACCACACACTACATGCAGCCTTGGAACCTCAGCAGTTCTTTTATGACCCACCAGTTTAGCAGAATTGTACCCACTTCTGAGCATGCAGCCCTGGGACAGTGCCAGCTTGATGGCTTTCTCCTTGGCATAATCTGCTGGAGGGTACCGATGCTTCTAAAGCAGGTATGTCATTTAGAGCATGTAAATTCAGTGAAACATTGTTAGTTCACACTACATGAGATGGTGCAGAAAAAAGGTGCAGACAGCCTCTGACTGCCTATTTTCAGATGGAGATCCTGGGCAGGAGGTATTGAACAAATTATTCAAGAACTGATTGTGTTCTTCAATACCTGTAGGGTAATACTGGCTGACTTCGTGACAAGCACACCAGTGGGCTTTGGGGAGAGTGTCAGACCGTGCCACCCTGTCTTGGTTAATTTTCTCTCATTGCTGAGACAAAATGCCCAATGCCTAAAATTAAGGAAGGAAAGGCTCACAGTCTGTGGAGGTTTCTGTCAATACTTGGGTGGCTCCAAGGCAGAGTGGCACATGGCAGAGGGCAACAGTTCATGGTGGCGGAAGACAGCAAAAGCAACAACAGCAAAAGGGAGGAATGGCAGCAAGCAGCCTCTTTCCCTCCCTTACATTGTATGCAAATTACCTGCCCCAGGGCGGGCGTAGCACTCATATCCATAACCCCAGCACTGGATCATGGATCAGTCACAAATCCTAGAAGCCCACCCCATGACTGCGTGAGGATTTGGGGGGACATGCAGACAGGAACCATAACACACCCACGGCCTGTTAGCAGCTGACCCTTGCTCACTACCGTTGGCCTGGCAAAGCCTGTCCCTTTCCTTCAGGAGTGACATGGCCCTCACAGCCAGCAAGCCTGGGGACATCCACTCTTGTTGGAGACCACTACAAAGTGGCTCTGAGCAGGATTTAATATTAACCAACTGGCTTTCCGTGTTTACTTGTGAGCTCTCCAAAGCTTAGGCACCTTGCCTAAAGGTGGGCTGTGGACTCATAGTAAGTGAACCTCTCCGAGTCACTGGTCACCCTGAGGAGTGTATTGGCCTGTGCAGCTGTGACACCTCAAAGGACAAGATAAGGTCACAGCTCAGGACATTTGGGTCCAACCCCAATTAACTACAAGGAGACCGCAGCTGCAGGACCCACATTCCTACAATATTTACCAACCTAAAGATAAGGTAGTTCTCCTGACCGATATAATGTACTACTTGGGAAAATTCTCCCAAGGTCCTGCGAGGTTTTCTTGAGTATGCCCCTCCTTTGTTTGAAAACCAGATAAATACGGGTTTATGCCCAGAGAAGTCTTTGTCTAAACTCAGAGAATATCGAAGCTGTAAGAGAGTGAGACCCTCCTGGAGCCCTGAAATCATTTCAGTTGTCTCATTTAAGCCTTCGCTTCCACTCACTTGGGAGATTGCGGGCCTGATCAGCCCACAGTAACTAAGGGTTCTTAACCCGATACACTCTACTCCGGGTGCAGACATTCACTTCACCTGGAGTCATTCAGATTATTTTCCATGGACAGTCACAGAGGAGGGTTGCCAAGCCCGTCCCTTTGTTCCTCAAATGTTTGTTTCTCTTTTCCTAGAAATAACAGCAATTTTGTTGTAGTAAATTTGGATGATATGGAAACAGAGAATAAAGATAATTTTATCTTGGTGAAAAAAGTTGTCATTAACATTTTGGTGTCTTTTGGTGAATCATACTAAATATACAATTTCAAGTCCTGTTTTTTTTTCCTTCAACACATTCCAGTGAATACCTTTTCTAGATTATTAGAAGTTTTCAACTACATTATTTGTAAGGCTGGTGTAATATTTTTATATTACATTATACATCTTTTAAAAAGAAAATACTCTCATTCAGCTATTCCTCTTCTTGGTATCTTCACAAAAGAATTAAAAACATCATACCATAGTGATATATGCACACCCGTGTTTATAGTGGCATAGTTTGTAATAGCTAAATCTTAGAAACAGTCCAAATGCCCATCAACCGAGGAAAGGATAAAGATGTGGATTTTTATATACAATGGAGTACTATTCTGTCATAAATAGGATAAGCTTGAGACATTTCTAGGTAAATGGATGCATCTTGAAACCATACTCCTAAGTGAAATAAATTGGACACACATGTATAAATACTGAATTGTTTCTCTTGTGTGAGAAACTGAAAGTGTAAATAAGGACCAAAATGTATAACAGGTATTGTGAAATAGGAAGAAAATGTTCAAATGGGGAGGGGAACGAGCAGAGGGGGGGAAGGAAAGAGGGAAAAAGTTAAAAAAATGAAAGAAAAAATACTCCCTGGGAGGCTGAGGCAGAAAGATTGCATGTTTCAGCCCAGCCTGGACAATTTAGTTCCTGTCTTAAAAAAAAAAAAGGAAGAGATGGGGATGTAGCTCAGTGTAAAGGCCCTGGGTTTAATGCCAGGAAGGAAGGAAGGAAAGAAGGAAGGAAGGACGGACTGAAGGGAGAAGTAAGGTAAAAGGAAGGTGAGAGGAAGGAAATAAATTTTTTATTAGATAAATTACTTCTAGACTTTTACTAGCGTAAAAAATGATGCCTGTAAAGTCCCTGTGCGGGGGCTGGGAGTGGGGCTCCGTGGTAGAACACTTGCCCAGTGTGCACAAGGCCGTGAGTTCAGTCCTCAGCATTATAAAAATAAAAAAAAGAAAGAAATAGAGTCTTTATGCAGAAATTGTCATGCAAATTTCTATTAGGACCCATAATTTAAAGAGGAATTGCTATTTATGTGCATGAATATTTTTCCTTTTAGTCTATTTTCTTCAGTTAATTTTATCGAATGTTTTACTTAATGGAAACCACTGTACAAGATGTTACAGAGAGGGGCTGGGGATTTAGCTCAGCGGCAAAATGCCTACCTGGCAAGTGCAAGGCAGTGAGTTTGATTCCTGGTGCCAGAAGAAAACAAACAAACAAACAAAAAAAAACAAAAAAAAGATGTTACAGAGAATACGGACATGAGTTAGGTAGACTTGGCCATTACGGTCCTCACAGTTTAGAAAGGAAAATCAGATAAAGGTGGACCTTGCTCTAATGTGTGGTGGAGAGTGATATATTTGCACATCAGAGACTGCAAAATAGATGTTTTCTCATGACAAATTGAAAACTATTAGCATGAAAATTTGTGCATGTGTGTGTGTATATATATAAATAAATTTGTGTGTGTGTGTATATATATATATATTTGTTTTTGCTTTTTGAGACAGGGTCTCACTGTGTAGTTCAGGCTGACCTTGACCTTACTGTGGAGGCCAGGCTGGCCCTGAACTCATGGTGATCCTCCTGCCTCAACCTCTGGAGTGCTGGAATTATAGGCATTTGCCAGCATACCAGCTCTAAAATATATTTTTGCCAGTATTCTCATTAAAATCTTTATATCTGTGTCTAGCTTGAAAAAAAATAATTCTGTGGGAATTTATACCACGCGTTTCAGAGTCATAGTTTGTCTCTTCACAGGCAACTTCAGGGTACACTGCACATGGATCTTCTGAGCTGTAGTCCGCAGAGCTCTGTGGGCTGCCGTTGCCTCTAGATGAAGAACCCTGACTGCCGGAGAAGATGCAAATCTGCGCTGGGCAGGTTGGCCCTGCAGTGTGCTGGACTCAGGGTGCCTCCCGCGGGCAGGTTATGTACCTGCGACACCGCACAGCAGGCTAAGGTGCGCTTTTTACCGCACTCTGGTCATTTCTCAGCACCAACAAATCTTCTAAAAGTTTCTTTTTGCATGCAGAGCCAAAGGTCCGCATCATTTGTTCGCTGGGGCATTTTCAGACTCACTGGCCATCCGGCCTCTGTCCTACCTGCCCGGCTTGGTGGGATGGCTCAGTCAAATTTTCATTTACAGATACAAACTTGTATTTTACTAAATTCACATGCTATAAAATATTGTCTTGGGAGTTGTAAAAGTGGAATTGTCTTGAAATGTGAAATGAGCGTCACTGGGGTGGTGTTGAAGTCCTCACGCTGCCCTGTTTAGCATTCCTTTAAGATAGAAGCAGAGGCGCCTCCCTCTCGCCTGGTGATCCAGAAGTAATTAGGAATAAATGAGTTCCAGGCCAGTTTGTACTGGAATCTTTTTTTTTTTTTTCTTTTTGGCTTTTTCTGGTATCGGGAATCGAACTCACGACCTTGCACTTGCCAGGAAGGCACTGTGCCACTGAGCTAAATCCCCAGCCCCTATACTGGAATCTTAACAACTGTAAGTGGCTACTGAGATATTGTGGCAGGTCTAGGTCTGATCTCCACCAGGTCACAGCAGGTTCG
Organism: Chinchilla lanigera; assembly: GCF_000276665.1. Classification (NCBI taxonomy): domain Eukaryota; kingdom Metazoa; phylum Chordata; class Mammalia; order Rodentia; family Chinchillidae; genus Chinchilla; species Chinchilla lanigera. Next base: position 3,318,083 of record NW_004955505.1, on the reverse strand, counting down.
CTGATGGCTTCAGCCAGGTGTTGTTCATTTCTTCCCAAATGCATGCCCTGTATTCCTCTCAAGAGGCTGTGTTGCCAGCAGTGAATAAATGGGGACACACACACACACACACACACGTACACATGTATATACACGCTTGTTTTTTTGAGACAGGGTCTCACTGTGTAGTTCAGGCTGGCCTCAAACGTGGCAGTGATCCTCCTGCCTCAGCCTCCGGACTGGTGATATTACAGGCCTCGCTGTCCTCTCTGTGCTGAGCTGGACCTGGTCAGAGAGCCTGCGGGCGAGTGAGGGAAGCGGGCCCATGTCCCAATGGTTTAAAAAATTAAGAACCAAGGACCAGGGATATAGCTCAGCAGCATAAGCGTCTGCCTGGCAAGCACACGGTTCTGAGTTCGATTCCTGGTACCAAAAAAAAAAAATTAAGAACCATTTTTTTGGTGGGGCAGAGTCCTGTAGTTCAGACCCAGGACCCACACTGGCTCGGCACTTCCTCCACCACTGAGCTCCACCCCCAGCTGAAACACTGCCACCGGCAATGGGCTGGGTTTAGCCCCGGGGGAGGGGGGGGAAACATAATTTGCTGGCCCATTATAGAGATAATCTCACTGAGAAGCAACAGAGAAAACCACGCACAACAATACACACCTGGAATCCTAGCTGCTCTGGACACTGAGGAGAGAAGATTATGTGTTCAAGACCAGTCTGGGCAACATAATGAGACCCCCATCTGAAAACAGAAAAACAAGAAAGGAATGTGCATCCATGCTCAGCTGTCCTTGTCACTGCCTAAAGACTCACCAGACAGGAAGTTTCGGGGTTGGTTCAGTAGCATGGAACCCAGCAAACACCATCCCCCTTCCTTGCCATCGCTGCAGTCTCCGCTGGGCTGCAAGAGCCCATCAGGGCTCCCGCTGGAACCTTTGCAAAACCATGCCCCGAAGCAGGAGCAGTGCGTGAGGGGTTGGCATAGGTTCCTTGTAAGCAATTTTTCTCTTATTAAAGAGGAAAATCCTTTCCAGAAAGTTGGAAGCAGAATTTCCCTCCAGACCCATTGGGCGGAACCCTTAACTGGCCAAGGAGACCGGGAGCACCTGATTGCCGGCCTGTGTCCATCCAGGAGAGGAAGACAGGGGGCTGCGGCTCACTGCGCCCCCCTCAGATCCCAGGGCAATGGTGCACTTTGTTGTAACATTGTTCTGTGTGCGGTACTGGAGATCGGTCCCAGGCCCTTCCTCATGCTAGGCAATTGCTCTACCACTGAGCTACATTTCCAGCCTGATCAGTATTTTTTAATGACCTTAAAAATAGGAGATGCGGACATTTAATATCATTGCTAGCATGCAAATCTGTCCTCATCCCTTACTAAAAGCTCTTGAAAATCATTTGTCCTCAGAATCAAGTCCTAAGTCTTTACCAGACTTACAAGGTCCTGAATGATTTCTAAATTTCCAGCCTCATTTCTCTCTTCCCATGCCCTGTAAATAATCACACGCGCGCGCACACACATAGCCCTACACATCTGCCCTGGGTCCCTCCACTGGGTAGTTCTTTGCCCCTGAACCACGCCTCTTTCAGGCCTCCTTCCTAGGAAGCTCCTCCTAACCAATCAGCGGAAGGCAAAGAGCTGCCCTCCTAATCTCCAGGGCCTTTGTGCTTTACAAAGTAACTGTTTTCAAATAATTTTAAAAGATATTGACTGACCGTGTCCTGTTTTTTGTTTGGTTTGTTTTTGGTGCTGGAGATTGCACCCAGGGCCTTTCCCTCTAGGTACATCCCTGCATAGGGTCCCAGGTTCCTTTTGAGTAAACGGATCACCTTCAGTTAGGTCCTCACGCAGTCACCTTCTGCAGCTCAACCCCGATGCTACTCAGAACAGCTAGTGACCTTTACTAACCTTCACCACGTTGTTTAAATTCCTACTACTGTGAGAATCAAAGAGAGTAACAAATAAGTGTACCATTCACTGCACTGAGGAAATGACATTACTTAGTGTCAACTGGGCGAAGTCTTGTCTTTCTTTTCATGCTGGAGAAAGAACACAGGGGCTTGAACATGATTAAAAAAGAGTGAATCTGCTGCAAATTTTGATCACTGTTCAACTTCAGGAGTGATGCTTAACCGGTAGTGAAATCAGCTTACTTACTCATAATTTTCCTCTTGAGTATTCCTTTCTTGCTCCTACTCTTTCCCATGACTTACAAGGCCCTGAATAATCTCCCCCATGAAGCCTCATTTCTCTCTTCCCATGCTCCCTAAACCAACTTTTAGTTTCACCCTCCTTATTAAGGGCTTGATTAGCCCCAGATTCATTATGTTGTTAAATTGAATGTCAGGTCACATTTTAATCAGACTTAAAAACTATATATCTAGCCAGGTGTGGTGATGCACACCTGTGATCCCAGCACTTGGAAGATGGAGGCAAGAGGATCGCAAGGTGGATCCAACCTGGGCTATACAGAAAGACTCCGTCTCAAAAAACAAACCAGGGCCGGGGATACAGCTCAGTGGCACAGTGCCTGCCTGGCAAGCACAAGGTCCTAAGTTCGATTCCCAGTATCAGAAAACAAACACACAACAACAACAAAAAACAAACCAACCTGGCACGGGCCTGTAATCCCAGCACTTAGGAGGCTGAGGCAGCAGGATCACTGTGAGTTTGAGGCCAGCCTGGGCTGCAAAGCGAGTTCAAGACCAGCCTGAATTGCATAGTGAAATCTTGTCTCAAAAAGACAAAACAAAAACAAAAAACTGGAAAAAGAGAGAGCGCTGTATCTGTGTATCTGCCGTGCTTTGAATGTGTTGGGAATGTAACTCGTAAATTCACGTTATGGAAAACCGAGTTGGCGGCTCTGGGAAGTAATTAGATCCGGTGCTACGGGTTTTAACGATGGTATTCGAGAGGGAGAAAGGGAAAGCCCTTTCTGTATTAATTTGTATTTGAAACCCTTCAAACGACATTCAGTACCATGAGGCACAGTAGGTAGCCCCGAAGTCACGTAAGAGGTGATGACTGCGGAACTGGGCTTGAGCTGCGGAGCTTGGAACCTGCCCTTCCCCCTCCGGTCTCTATGGTTGGGGGACCCAGCCTTCGTTAACAGGGTCTCGCCGCGTCGCCCGAGCTGGCCTCCGATTCCAGGCCTCAAGCGATCCTCCAGCCGCTCACCTCGCAAGTAGCTGACCCCGCTAGAGAGCACCAGTGCTCCTGCGCGAGAGCAGGAACGTTTTCAACGCAGATGAGCCACGCAGTTTAAATTAAATCCTCTTTGAGCGACACAGGGTCTTGCTGTGTTGCTCAGGCTTGCCTTAAACTCTCGGCTTCGTGTAATCCTCCCGCGGGCCACTGTGTCCAGCTAAAAGTGCATCTTGTACAATTTCGTTTATAGCCCAAACCACAAAGCTTGGTAATTACGGAAGGACTCCGAATGCCTTGCTGACAGCGAGGGTCCGAGGTCCCTGCTTCTCTCTTCCCCACTCCGGAGCCTGGGTGCGGAGCTCCGGGCTCGGGGCCTCCCGCGAGCGCAGAGCGCGCAGAGACTGGGCGGGGCCGCGCGCTCCGTGTCCCTGGTCCGAAGCGAGATCGGCGCCGGCGAAGCACAGCGGCCGGAGAGGCGCGCGTGCCCCTGGGCGCGGGTCTGGGCTCGGCGCACTCCGGCAGGGCCGGCGGTGCTGCTGGGCTTTTCGCTTGGCCGCGAACCCAGCGCCGCCCGCAGGTGGCCACCCGCCTTTCCGCGCGCCAGGTGTGCGGCGCAGGTGTGGCGAGGGCGGGCTTGGGTAGGGGCGTGGAGTGGCGGGGGCGTGGCACCCACAGTGCGGTCCCGACCCCGGCCCCGCCCAGGGTGCCCGCTCTGCCCCTCTGCGCTCCTGGCCCGCGCCCAGGAGAGTGGCTCGGGAGGGCCCGGCGGCGATTGGCTCGGGAGGGCGGGGCGAGGCGGATCCGCGCGATTGGCTCGGGAGCGAGGGGCGGGGCGGGGCGGAGCCGCGGCGATTGGCTCGGGAGCGCGGGGCGGGGCGCGGTGCTGGCGGCCGCAGGTGAGCCGGGACCGAGCGCCGCGCCGCTAGAAGTCACCCAGCGTCCGAGTTGCGTCTCTCCCGGCTCCCAGCTCCGGAGGGCACAGGGCCGCCCACCAGCCCAGCACCATGAGCGGCGACTTCCGGCGCGTGGCGATCCGACGCAAGTCCAATCTGGCCCACCTGCCGCCGGGGGTCCCGCGGCCCTGGAGCGCGCCCTCCCCGCGCGTGGGGCC
>NW_004955505.1:3294645-3313711 GCF_000276665.1 Chinchilla lanigera | reverse complement strand
GCTCCGGCGCCGTCAGCTCCTCCGACTCGGGCTGCGGCAAAGCCCGGCGGCGGTCGGCCGGGGCCCTGGCCTCCGCCTCTGCTGGGCGGAGGCGTCCAGTTCTCGCCGGGAGCTTAGAGCCCGGACGCAGCATAGATTTCTTTCCTTCTTTCTGTTTTGCTTCTTCCCTTCCTTCCTGTTCTTCAGAACTGTCTCGCCCGCTGCGCTGGCTGCGGCTCGGCCCGGGACAAGACCCTTCCTCGAGCGGCAGAATGCACGCGCTCCCGTAACTTCTCAGATGTTGTCACGGTTAAGCAAAACTTGGTGATTTAAACAGGGTCAATGGTGGAGATTTTCGATGTTGCCGTCTCGTCCTTGTGAACTGTAGGACCGCGAATGCGCAGAGGCTTACGGATCGCTGAGCCCCGGAGCGCAGGGCGGCGGCGGCCCTGTGGGAAAATAGGTCAACAGTTAACTCCGTGACAGTGATTTCGATCTCTGTTTATTTCCTGCAGAATTGGGTCTCTTGAAGTAATGTATGAAACCTCTTGCAGTTTTAGGTTTGATTCATTCTTAAATGAATGGAAGAGTGGTTTCTTTATCAAGTGAAAATGCTTTGCTTCGTTTTGAAGGTGCTTGTTATTTTCAGCTTAATCGACCCTACTTGCTGTTACATTGTGTTTACTTCTTGAAACTCAAGAGTTTTTACTGCTGTTACTTTAAGCCTTGAAAGGTAATTACTGTATTTTATTAGGTAGAAGTGTTACTCTCCTATAATGTAATCTGTAACATCTGTGGAAGAATTAGTATCTTATTAAAATTTTTTATTTTTATTCGTTTTTTAATTAGGATGTGCTTGCAGGATTTTAAACCACACGTTGGGCAACCACACGTTGTTGAATGTGGGGAGGGAAAACCGTTATAGAAAGTGCTTCCTTATTTGGATCGAATCCTCCTCATTTTTGTGGCATCATTTATCACATAGGCATTCTCCATTAAAAAACAAACCAGATGTAAATTCTTGAGAAGTGACAGTTCACTTTGTAACACCCAGGGAAATACTGATATATGAAAACCACAAAATTTAGATGCATTAGTGTGAACATTAGATGTAACTTTCCCTCTTTTTTTTTTTTTTGTCTTTTTGAGACAGTGTCTCACTATGCAGTTCAGGCTGACCTTGAGCTCACTTTGTGGCCCAGGCTGGTCTCGAACTTGCAATGACCCTTCTGCTACACCCTCCGCAGTGCTGGAATTACAAGCACTGCAAAAAAAAAAAAAAAAAAAAAAAAAAAAAAAAAAAAAAAAAAAAAAAAAGGAACAGGAGATGAGCGGTCAGGAAGTTGGCAGAGAATTCACCCTAGCAGAGCAGTGCTGTATTCTCTGCTTATGAAATCCATTATTTTTAGAGTTCTCTAATTTTTGGCTTAAAATAATGTGAAAATAAACTAGGTTTGGAGATGCATGCCCATCATCCCAGCACTTGGGAAAGGTGAGGCGGAAAGACCCCAAGGTTGACCCAGCCCAGCCTGGGCCAGTGAGTGAGACCCTGTATCAGAAAGAAGGAGACTAGAGATGCGGCTCAGCAGGAGGGCCTTAGTAAAGCGCGGGGGCCACGCTCTGTATCCCCTGCGTGTACCTGAGCGTGAAGCCTTCCCGGAGCGGCGCAGAGCAGGGAAGGCGTTAAGGCACGGCTTTGGGGTCTAGCAGCACCCGAGTTGTAGTTCCTCTTCCACCGCCAAGTGTGAATTGGACCCGTTTCTTCTCAGTTTTCTCGTCTGCACAGTGGAAGTGACAGTCCTTTCTGTGATTGCCAGGCACATTAAATACAATTCTATGGGTAGATGACAGGCGCAAAACAAACTGCTAGGCAGGATCACATCAAGGAGTTGCTCGCTTATCTCTGTCCCAAAAGGTCTGACACTACTAGGACAGGAGATGGTCCATATTGGCTTTTCGAAAAATCGTCCTTGTTGAATTAATGACTGAATGGTCTCCTGTGATGCTCATAACAATGCTATTTGTCACATGCACTTTTGTTTGTTTTTGAGACAGAGTCCTGCTATGTAGTCCAGGCTGGCCCTGAACTCAGTGGTGCATAGTCTGAGCTGACCTTGAGTTTACTGTGTAGCCCAGACTGGCCTCAGACTCAAGACTTTAATTTAGGGAGCCGCAATAGTCAAAGCATCCCCTTTCCAAGCCTAAAGAGCCCCTCAAGTGCTGTCAAATACGTTTTCTATGTGAAGAACCATGTCATATACACAAGTACATGTGTATAAATTTACTTGGTATCAGTCCTACTTGGTAGATAATATCCTGCTCAATTTACGGTTGAGGAAATCAAGGACAGAGTTGATTAGACTTGTGAACTGACATAGAGGCAGGATTCAGATCTGTGTCTGGCTTCCGGGGTGATGGCCTTGCAGAGCCTAAGGCAGCCTTTTGGCAGGGGTGTGGGGGTGGGGAGGGATGTTTGCTAGTCCTAAGAAGCTGCAAGGAAAGAGGGCAATAGCATAGATACCAGGTCATCTTTAGGCTTAGAAAGGGGATGTTTTGACTGTTGTGGCCGCCAAATTAAAGTTTAAAGATCCAAAGTCATTTGATTATTCTTTAAAAATATTTTTAGCCCAGCACAATGGCACACTGTGATTCCAGCCACTTAGGAGGCCGAGCCCGAAAGAGCGCAGCTTGAGGCCAGTGTGGGCAACTGGGCCAGACCCTGTCTCCAAATTAAAATGAGAAAAGGCTGGGGATGTAACTCCGTGGTACCGGCTGCTGGGTTTGATTCCCCAGCCCCCCACTGTCTTTTCATTATGAAAAATTCATACACAAAGGAATAGACACGCAGTAGAATTTAAAGGTTTATTTATAATTACCCATATACTTGCATTATTTCTGCTATCTTATTTGCACTTGATTGCAAGCTGTGCTGAGGCCCTGCCTCAGTCTCCTTCCAGAGTTACAGGTCCAACCCTGCGGTGGGAGGATCTTGTCATCGGTGTCCTTCTGCCACTTCCTCCGAGTGGCTTCTCTTCTTCACTGGCCTTCATTTGATGGGGATGCTGGTAGTTGCATCAGATATGCTTCTCTGTAAAAAAGGACCTATTTGCTCCAGTTTTATTTTGGGATTTTGTTTGTTTTGAGACAAGGTCTCGCTGTGGAGCTCAAGCTGGCCTGGAACTCTTAGCAGCCCTCTTGCCTCAGCCTCCCAAGTGCTGGCGTTACAGTCCTGGGCCACCATGCCCAGCTGTTATAAACCCAGCTCAGCTTTAATTTATTATAATGCCAGACGTTTCCCTACCTCCCAGGTGGATCTACACTCGGTTTGTTCTGGGGAGAACATTAATGGGTGTGCCTGAAGCTGCAGCTTTTCGTATCAGCTACCTTTGGTGGGAGACTTTCCCAGTCACCCTCTTCTAGAAGGTGGATCCCAGGCGGGCCTCAGCCAGGATGCCCGGCAGTGACCCCCAGCTCGGCTGGCAGTGACAGTTTCTGAACTTTACAGGCGTAAGGTCACAGTACCTGCCCTTTGGTACTTCCTTTATTTTTGTTTTCTGAGCTCAGCAGTACCCTAAATGCTTGTCCGTTGTCATTTTGTCAGCCTTTGGGAGCTTTATGGTAAGGGAATCTACATTATTCTTTCGAGGCTTCTTCCCACCTCCTGTCCCTCCCTTCTCTTTTCTTTCTCTCTCCCTTCCTCAGCCTCTGTTCCTCTTTCTTCAGTGTCTCCAGTCACTAGGCAAATACTCTATGGTTGAGCCACACCCAAACTTTTTTTTTTTTTTTTTTTTTTTTTTTAATTTTGAGACAAGTTCTCCCTAAATTGTCCAGCCTGGTCTTGAATTTATAATCCTCCTGCCTCGGCCTTCTGAGTACCTGGGATTATAGTCCTGTGCTACTGTATCTGGCTTTTTGGAATACAATTTTTTTTTTTCTGGTACCGGGAATTGAACTCATGACCTCACGCTTGCCAGGCAGGCGCTGTGCCACTGAGCTAAATCCCCAGTCCCTGGAATACAATTTTTTTGTCTTTTTGTTTTTCTTCTGGTACCAGGAATCGAACTCACAACCTTGCACTTGACAGGTAGGCGCTTTGCCGCTGAGCTAAATCCCCAGTCCCTGGAATACAATTTTTTAAGTGTGCTAAACAAGTAATTTACACAAAGCTTTGTAGTAAAATGGTGGTTTACATCCACATTGTTAATGTGCCCTAGCAGCTCTGAGATATTGAGAGGTCGTTGGGACAGGAACTAAGGAAAAGTTCTTCCAGGATTTCCCTCGAGGAGCAGTTTAAAGAGTAGGCAGTGTTTTTGTCATGAATGGCTGTGTAAACCTGGGACCCTGAACACGCAGACTCTTGCTCCACACTCACCCTTTGGTTGTGTTCCTCCTTCTGCTGGGTCCCTCCGGGGACAGAAAGGGACAGGAGGGACCTGAGGGACTGCCCGCCTGGCATCCGCCTGTGGCTGTGCTCTGCTGCGCGTTTGTAGGGAAGCCGACGTCCGCTGACTGCAGTGCTGGGAATTGCCGCCCTGAATGGGTTCAAACTTGATGCATTTCATGCTGTGCATGGAAACTATGCTTACCTGAATGGGTTTGGACAGGAGCTTGTGTACCTGTATTTTTTTTATTATTATTATTATTTGTCTTTTTGAGACAGGGTCTCGCTATGCAGTTCAGGCTGGCCTTGAGCTCAGTTTGTAGCCCAGGCTGGCCTTGAACTCCCAAGGATCCTCCTGCCTCAGCCTCCCGAGTACTGGGATTACAGGTGTGCGCCACCATGCACGGCACATGTACTTGTATTTTTAAAACTGTTAGACAATCTGATGATCTGCTTTGCTTCCTGAGTGCCAGGCCCTGGCTGAACCCTTATTACCTGGAGCACCAGGTAGGGTTTCCCAGCCACGCCCCACACCGGTGGTGGCGAACCTATGGCACTTGCACCCCTGCAGGGTGCACCACCGCTGCCCGGGACTGGGGGCCCAGGTCTGCAGGTGCAGAGTCAGCGGCTGTGGGTCTTAGCTGGGCTCGGGGCGCTGCGCGGGTAGGAGCCGCCTCCCCTTCCGGCCAGGCGGAAGCTGCCTCCTCCAGGACTCCAGGACGGGCGGGGGAGCGGTGGTCCGGGCCCCTTTGTGCAGTGGCCTGTGTCAGGCTGTTTCTGGTCGCTTCCTAGTGGCACCTTGGGCACCTGTTCCAGGTCCCTCAAGCCCAACGCTCCGCGGTGAGCTCCCTCACGCTGCTGTGGCTATGCACAGCGGGATCCGGGTGCAGAGGCGACCCTCGGGAGCCCCCTCTCCTCTGCCAGCCCACGACTGCCTGTGTGCCCTCGCCACCCTGTCCTCCTCACCACTGTCTTTTCTTCTTTGAGGCTGCTCTGTGTTCCTAGTTAGCAACCCTGACAGCAGCCGTGCCTTACTGAGCACCTTCCAGTGCCTGCTGCTGGCCCTTCGTTACCGCTGAGCTTTTAGCTCTCACCCCACTTTATTTTGAGAGAGAGTCTTGCTGAATTGCCTGAGCTGGGCCTGAACCTTCAATCTTCCTGCCTCAGTCTTTCCAGTGCTGGAGTTTCAGGCTTGCACCACCACACCCAGTGACATTCCCACTTTTTTTCTTTTTCTTTGGTTTGAGACTCTGCCTGCTTTGTAGTTGAGGCTGGCCTCGAAGTGACTGTGTAGCCCTGAACTATCTCATAGGGCTCCTCCTGCCTCAGCCTCCCCGGAGTGCTGGGGTGACAGGCCATTGGCACCTTTTCAGAGCTCTGTTCTTGGTCTTGGTTGGCTCAGATCAGATCCTCGTTCTACCTCACTGCTTCAAGTTCCTTCCTCCCACTGGAGGGATTTTCTGCTTTGTTTCCATCCCCTTTCTCCTCTGGGACTCGCTTGTCTTTCTGGCTCCCTTAATTTTGGGGGCTCTCCTCAGCCCTCAGGATTTATTTACCTTCTCTGTATCTGCTCTGCATTTTAAAAGACCTGCGTAATGGTTGTAAGTGTCCCAAGGGCAAAAAATTGCAGCTTTGTTTTATTGCTGCACTACAGTTCCTCATGTAGAATTTTTTTTTTTTGGTACTGAGAATAGAACTCCTGACCTCAGGTTTACCAGGCAAGTGCTTATGCCACTAAGCTACATCCCAGGCCCCCTCATGTAGAATTTACCAATCTTGCCCTTGTTTGGCTTTGTGTATTTTTAAAAACTATTATTATTACTCTGCTGGGGATTGAACCTAGAGCCTTTGTGATAGGTCTGCCCGAATCAGTAAGTTGCCCAGTGTGGGCTGGGACTTGAGGTCTGCTCCTGCCTGGGCCTCCGGGGTGCTGGGATTGTACAGCCATGTGCTACCACACCCAGCTTGCTTTGCTTTTCTTTCTTCCTTTTTTTTTGTCTTTTTGAGTCAGGATCTCTCTGCAGTTCAGGCTGGCCTTGAGCTCACTTTGTAGCCCAGGCTGGCCTCGAACTCGCAAGGATCCTCCTGCCTCAGCCTCCCGAGTGCTGGGATTACAGGCGTGCGCCACCACGCCCGGCCCAGTCTGCAGATACTGATCTTTTTCATCTGGACTCGGCGCTGGGCCAGCCAGGCCTCGAGTGTGTGTGGTGTGGGTTGTTCCCGAGGTTCACTTGGCATCATTTGCGTGGGGCAGCATCAGTACCAGCCCCACGGACCTTCGGGCCACAGTCAGCTTGTGTTCTCGTCTTGCAGCTGCATGACCAGGTGAAGCTGCCCCAGCCTTGTTCCCCTCATGAGCTTAAGGTGCCACAGGGTGGATCTGACAGATAGAATCCAGGCTCTTGTGCCCACTGAGCAAAGAACTGGAGGCGTAGTAGTAGAAATGGTAAAAGAGAAAGCAGCTACGTTTATTGAAGGTACCAGGAAGACTTGCTCAGGGCAGATCAGTGCCAGCAGAAACAAGGACACAGCAGTGGTGTTGGGTGACGGAGAGAAGCAGATGCAGGAGAATCCGGCTTTCAGAGTTTATAAGCCGAGCTCCCTGCTCCGGGTGCCGCTTACTGGGTCTCTGGATGAGACTGACAGGAATGAGTGACAGGTTCTGAGTCACGTGTGTCCCAGAGTTCACTCATTAAGCGACAGGCATGAGGTGCAGTCCATGCCTGCAAACCTTCACATCCAACACACATGTGCCCTGGCCTGGAGCTGCAGAGATTTCCGGGGTCTTTGCAGTTTTCCAGTGGGAGGATTGGCCCTGAGCTGTTGCACAAATTCCTCCGGATGTGGGGGGAGTGGTGTTCCCGCCCAGCTGTGCCGCTGATCCGGGAAATGAACTCACTTTCCCCGGGCCCCTCAGCAAGGCGGGCTCTTTCCCTTTGTGTTAGGCTCTCTGGAAATGATAGCTTTAAAAATCTGCAATAACTTTTTTTTTGTCTTATTGAGGCAGGGTCTCTCTATGTAGCCCAGGCTGGCCTTGAACTGGTGGCAATCCTCCTGCCTCAGCCTCCTGAGTGCTGGGTGTGCGCCACCACACCCAGCTTGCAATGACTTTAAATCAGGTTCGTTTGTACAGTATTTTTAAGATAGATGTTAGGAAATAAAAAGTCAACATCAGGAATCATGCGGGGTATAAGCCATTCTAACTGAAGGCTCCTAAGGGCTCCTTGCTGGTATTTTCAGGTGAGGCAGAGTGTCAAAAGTTGTCAGAGTGTGGTATAGCTGGACTTAGCTGAAAATAACATCCCTCTAGAGAAAAGTGAGGCCTTAAAATGATCTTCGTTTTCTCTGCAGAAACTTGAGTAACCTGTAGCTTTTGTCCTGAAACCTGTCACCTTAGCCTTGTCTACCAGTGTGTTGACAGCATCGGGAATCCAGAGGTAGCTGGGGCAGGCGCCTCGGCCTTGAGTACTTCGAATTCTGGAACAGTGTGATGCGCAGCGGCGAACGGCAGTGTGCTGAGAGCGCTGACTGGCGTGGCTGTGTTGAGGCAGCGGGGCTTGGGCTGATTTGATTGGCAGCGTCCTGTATCCCAGCTTCCAGGTCCCCTGGGGGAAAGAGTCTGCTCTGGTTGGAGCAGCGTCCGGTGACGGCGTGTGGACCTGCATACTGGGTTGGGAAAGCGGTTTTGCCCCCAAGTTCCATGTGGAGCCGGTGAGTTCCGTCAGGGAAATGTGTTCCGACCAAGGCCCTGCATCCTCGGTGACAAAATGCATCTCCTGCTGCATTTTTCTGATCCCACTAACTCTCGCATCCTTCATTCCTTCAGCAAGTATTTGAGTGTCTGCTGCAGACCCAGCGTTGGAGGGCTTAGAGATCAAAGGAATACACAGTAAATCTCTGACTTACGAACATTCGAGTTGCAAACTTTCACAGGTACAAATGGACCTCAAGTTACCGACATTCATAGGTGTGAACAAATCGGGGAAGCAGCTCACGTGTCTGCCGGACGCTGTCACAGTTGCGCTGCCGAGAGCTCGCTGTACAGCGCGCAGCGTGCAGTCACACAGCGCTCAGCCGGACCTTCTCAGTCCGGAAGCACGAGGAAAAGCCGCGGCGATGTGGAGGGGATGCTAGGAAGCGCAGTAACTGTGGCAACAAAAGTGAAATAATTGAGAGATTGGCCTGAGGACATCGCTTGTTCTTTGTGTGTGTGCTTGCTTTTTTATGCTTTTACGTTGTGCATTTGTGCCAGAGGTGTATAAGACACACTTCATTGGACTTGAGTGAATCTGACTGACTTGGCATTCGTTCGTAAGTCTGGGACGTACAGTCTTGTAGTAGCTCTGGTACAGGACTTTGTCCTTCTCTATTGCCAATGACCTTGTGGGTTTGGGGGTGTTACCGGGTTTTGGGGTGTTCGAGTTTCCTTCCGAAGCTCATTTCTCGGTTCTTTCTGTCCTGAGAAAGACAAGCACAAATAAGCAAAGTTTTATTAAAGATAGGAAAAGAAACAGACTCTGCAGAGCGAGTTTGGCCCAATAAAAGTAGGAGAAGAAGCACAGCCTACAGCGTGAGGGCGGCCCGTGCAGGAGAGAACAGCGGCGACAACTCAGTGTGGATGTCCTTTCGCGTCACCCCCTCCTCAGGCTGATGTTGGGTTGAGGCCGTCCTATGAAAACCCGCTGAAGTTTTCGTGAGGAGTCCCTGTGCAGGGCTTGGAACTGCTCTGTGCGTGTCTCCTGGCATCTTGTAATTAACAGGGCAAGCCACCTTCCCCAGCCAGCTTTGCCAGGCTCCAGTCTATCTGTTTGTGGGGAGACACAAGTCCCCATAATTCTCTATGGGGTGCGGAGGAGCTTGTTCCAGCCGGAAGGGGCTGGGGGTTCTGTGCTCTCCAGCTGCCTCAGGGTGTTGTGGCTCCCTGGCTGTGTTAAAGAAAAAACACCTGTCAGAAGACGGTGGGGAAAGAGTTAGTGGCTGTTGAGCTGTCAGTTCAGTGGGAGAGAGTAATTTTACTATTATGTGGGGAATGTAAAAGCCAAATATGAGGAGCAGGTCAGATTTCCACATTTCTTGAGGAGGACAAAGTATGGCAAAGAGAGGGGTTAGGTAAACTCTCAGGGACCGGAGAGCCATAGCCTTGGCAAGATCACCCACATAATGGACCTAATTAAAAACAAGAGCCTCGGTGGAAGTACCCATTTAAGCTGAATTAGGGTCATTAGTGGCTCTACTTATCTGCACCTGCAGCAGTACTGGAGCCTCTCTTTCTGAAGAGGAGCCTCGGTTCTTCCAGGGGTTCTGCAGAGTAGCTTTCTTGCCGGAGGTGGTTGCACACGCCTGTAAAACCAGCACTTGGGAGGCTGCTGCAGGAGGATCGTTGCGAGTTCGAGGCCAGCCTGGGCTGCATAGCGAGGCACTGTCTCAAAAAAGAAATAAAAAAGAATAGCTTTCTTCTTAGGCCTGTGAAAATTCAGGTGACTTGTTTCTCACGTAGGGTTTTTTATAGTTTGTCACAGCATCCTTTGAGGAAGACCTAGAATGGCTCCTCAGGAATGGGGAATAAGGCTGGGGTCCCTAGGGACAGCAGGCCTGCCTTTTTTGTGTCCCTATCAGCCTTCGGATTTCCCAGGGAGACTTTAGGCATGTCTCTTTGGGGTCCTTTGCAATGCATGACTCTAACCTGCTTGGGAAGACAGTTTACCCTTAAGAGTTGTAGAATTTTCTGCTTGTGTTTTATAGATGATTGCCTACTAGTCAGCAAGCCCCTTCTTTCCAGATTGCTGTATGGGTTTATAGCACCAGAAAGTCATGTTTTGGAAGCTATACAAATATATAGCTTCTTGTCTTTTCCTGATATCAATTGCTAAGCAAGAGCTATTAGCAGCACTCTTTGAGCAGAGGTCCCCGGGGAAGAGCTTTAGCTTCAGCAACCTGTTGTGAGCTGACAGCTGCACCATCTGCCTTCTTGGACAGAGCTACTTCCGACAGTGACCCACAGCTCCCGAGTGTCTTGGAGGGGCAGGCCACTGATGTCCTGCCTGCTTGCATAGGTCTGAGAGGTCACTTGTTCACAAGAGTGGCTGACTTCTGGGCCTGGCATCCTGAGCACCAAAGAGGCAGGATTAAGAGTAGTAGAAATTTTTATAATAACCTCAAGCATAACTGAATACTTGGCAAGCCCTTCCTCTGTTAACCACAAGTAACCTTTGGTCTCAAGAATCACTCTGATCTGATAGGAACTCAGGACTTGTAGTTTCTGACCTAAAGTTAGTTTCACAGCTTTCTCCATTATCATAGCTGTAGCTGCTACTGTTCTGAGGCAGGGTAGCCATCCAGTAGCCACTCCTTCTAACTTTTTAAAAAGTATGCCACTGGGGAGAGTTCATGTCTTGGCCTTTTGGTCAAGACACCCAAGTAATTCTTTTCTAATACGTAGAGGAAGAAGGGATTTCCTACATCAGGTACAGTAATATGACCACTTCTATTTGTAAACAGTTTGGTTCATAAACAAAAGCATCAGGCAGAATTTTGCTTCTCTTTGCAAACTGCATCTGATGACAAACACGACCACAACTGTCTTCCTCACACAAATATAGCCATCTTCCCCAAAATCATAAAACAAATTAAGTTCATAAACTGAGGTACCACTGTATTACACTAGGCAGCAGGATCCACCTGTTGGCCTTTTAGGTCAGGGAGAAGTGGCATATTCCAAAGGTAAAATCCATTTTGGCCTGAGCTAGAATTTGAGAATTTGAAAATTGCCCCTAATTTTTCTCTTCCTAGCAAGGAAATAGAGCACTGTGGGACAGTTAGAAATTTCTGGTTAAACATTTGTCCTTCAAAGTGACACAGTAAAGAAGCTTTGCGTAGGGGTCTTTGCAACTCCAACTATAGCTGTAGATCTAGAGGAGGGTTTTCCAGAGAAGTAAGTCAGAGCAGAATGAAGGAATTTAATTGATTCACCCATAACATCCCTCATTACCCAGAGTTCCTAGGAGGAAATGGTGATGTCCATGGACGGGGGCTTTGGACCTTCCCTTGGGCCTCTCCAGAGCAGGAAGTGAGTGTTTTGGCTGGCCTAGCCCCTCTGTGGGCCTGGGGACAGTCACCCCTCCAGTGCTGACACCTGGAATGGGGCCCAGGCTGTGGCCTGGTACAGTTGTATCTCCAGTGTCCCGGCGTCTTGCTCTTGAACAGGAACCTCTGTTGTTCTTGGGTTTTCCCTTAGGCGACCTGGGTGAGGTTAGAGCATTGCCACTTGTGATGGCTATAATAATTCTGGCTTTTCTCCTTTGAGCCTCCTCCAGATCCTGATTGTTGAACACAGAAAAGGCCGTGTCCAGCAATTGGGTCATAGATGTCTGGGGTCCCATCTGAAGTGTCTTCAATAAACAGATGGAAGAGACTCAGATCTCCCTGGGGGACAGGTGGGGGATCCAAGGACGGGATCATCAAAGATATCTCACCCCTCGTAGGGGACTACTGTTGAGAACTACAGTGTCCAGGCTTTTCCTGAGATAAAGGGTCACGAAAGCCTGAACATAAGGGGTTTTACTGTACTTTCAATGGTTTTTTTGTTTGTTTTCTGAGACAGGATCTCACTGTGTACTCCCAGCTGACCTTGAACTCACTATTTGGCCCAGGATGGCCTCAAACTCACAGCAGTCCCCCTGCCTTAGCTTCCCGAGTGCTGGGATTATAAGCATGCACCACCACATCTGGCTACTTTCTATATTTTCAGTAGAAACAGTTGAACTGAAAAATAGTCTCATAATTTAAAAGCGCATATCCATCTCTCAATATTTCCTCATTCATGTTGAACTCAAACTGTATTGCAATAGTAGATAAGCTATTCCTTTTTTTTTTTTTTTTTTTTTTTTTTCTCCGGTACCGGGAACCGAACTCACGACCTTGCGCTTGCCAGGCAGGCGCTTTGCCGCTGAGCTAAATCCCCAGCCCCCAGCTATTCCTTTTTTAAATTGGCAGGTCAGGCTAGGGATACAGCTCATTGGCACAGCACCTGCCTCGAAAGTGCAAGGTCCTGAGTTTGATTTTAAGTACCGGAAAAAAAAAAAAAAAAAAAAATTGGCAGGGTCAGACTTTGCTACTGATTAAAGGTACAGCCTAGCGATGAAGTCAGTGGAATCTGAAGTCAGGGCTTGGTTTATGAGGTTTCCCATGGCTCATGTTGGGGCCTATAGAAACAGGTAGGTCTCAGGCCCTTAAGATAGCACCTCGTGCAGAAGGAAGAGACCCGATTTGAACTCACAAAGCATCCCCCATGAGACTCAAGTATCACTAGATAGACGTCTCTGTCCAAAACTAGGATGATGCGGGCATCTTTCATAGCAGCGTAGAAGAAAGCCCCCCTCAGGGCTTTTTGTCTCCATGTGGGGCCCACTACTTCCTTAGGGCGAGGGGGTTGAGCGGCTCCATGGCTCTGCCTAGAGCTTTGAAACTCCCATAAGATCAGGGTGGAGTCTCCACCTCCACCCTTGGGATTCCTTGAGCCACTGCTGAGCCACTTGATGGCTGAGCAGGATGAAGCCACTTGGGAAACAGCATCTCGTGCATTTACCCAGAGAGTAAAACCTGTGTTAGTCTGTCTAAGGCAGTACAGGTGGAAAACTCCTTTTTAAGAAAAAAAAAAAAAAAAGGGGGGGGGCTGCTGGGGATTTAGCTCAGTGGCAAAGTGCCTGCCTGGCAAGGGCAAGGTCATGAGTTCGATTCCTGGTACCAGAAGAAAAACAAAAAAACAACAAAAAAGAAAAAAGAAAAAAAAAACCTTAAAAAAATCCTAAGAATGACTCCCATTCAGCCGAGTGCAGCTTTATTGGCTTTGCTTTTGTTTTGCTTAGGCTGTCAGGAGTATCTTTGTAAATTACCTGCATTTTGCTAGAAGAAACAAGGAAGAGACCTTGCCTAATAGAGGAGAGCGGGGAAGGAAGCCGCATGTTCCTTGCAACCGGAGGCTCTGCTCCTGTCTGCGCGGGTGAGACTGTTCTGGTGAGCAGGAGGTCACATGCAGCAAAGATGGCAGAACCCCCAGGGCTGCATTGTGTGACCTAACTCTGATGAAACAACGCCCTGAGAAAGGAAAGCCCGTCTCCAGGAAAGCGTAGGCGAGGCTTTGAGCACAAAAATGAGTAGCTGGGGTCGGCAGCCCCTTGGGCAGGCTGTCAGGTCACCAACAGAGTAACCTGGGACCCCAGAAGAGTGGGAAAGCTGAGCCAAGCGTCACGGAGAACAGAAACCTGAGGTCAGAGAGATGCACGAAGTCCACGTGGAGCACACGGCTCCTGAGCGGTCCTCTCGGGCTGGGTCCCTAACAGGCTCTGGCCGCTTCCTTCGCTGGCTTTCCTCCTTCCACCCGGCTCCGGATCCCGAGTGCTGAACACAGAAAAGGAAGAAAAACAGAGAAACAGAAAATGTGCCCGGGAGGCCTTACTGGCTCTTCTGGCTGGCGGAGTCAAATATGTTACCAGTTTTGGAGTGCTGGAGGTGGTTTCTAGGTCCTTTCCCGTTTTTCTCTTAAAAAAAAAAAAAATTTGAGACAAGTTCTCACTAGGTAGCCCAGGCTGGCCTTGAGTTCACAGTGATCCTCCTGCTTCAGCCTCCTGAGTGTGGGGTTTACAGGCTTCTGCCACCACACCCAGTGCTCTAGGTTCTGTCTGCCCTGAGCAAAGAATTGATCAAGATAAGCACAAAGGGTAGCAAAGTTTTATTAAAAGTAGGAAGAGAAACAGGCTCTGCAGAGTGAGTTTGGGCCACGTAAAAGTCGGAGAAGAAGCACAGCCTACAGCGTGAGGGCGGCCCGTGCAGGAGAGAACAGCGGTGACAACTCAGTGTGGACGTCCTTTCGCGTCACCCCCTCCTCAGGCTGACGTCAGGTCGAGGCCGTCCTGTGCAGACCCGCTGAAGTTCTTGTGAGGAGTCCCTGTGCAGGGCTTGGAACTGCTCTGTGCGTGTCTCCTGGCATCTTGTAATTAACAGGGCAAGCCACCTTCCCCAGCCAGCTTTGCCACGCCCCAATCTTCTGACTCAACAACTCCCATTGACTCAGTTTCTCATCTATAACATCATGATTTTTTTTTTTTTTTGAGACAGGGTCTCGCTGTGTAGTCCAGGTTGACCTTGAACTCACTGTGTAGCCTAGGCTGGCCTCAAATTTGGAGTGACCCTCCTGCCTCAGCCTCCTGAGTGCTGGGATTATAGACATCCGGCACAGCACCTGACCATATTGATTTTTTTTTTTTTTTTTTTTGTGATACTGGGAATCAAATTCAGGACCTTGCACTTGCCAGGCAGGTGCTATTGTGATCTTAATATGAGCTTCACCGTTGATTTTTTGTCTTTGTTTTGTTTTGAGACAGGGTCTTGCTACATAGTTCGGGCATGGTTTAGGCTGGCCTCAAACTCACTGTGTAGTCCAGGTCGGCTTCAGGTGTACGCCACCACCTGTTGGGAGAATATACTCAGTTCATATTTTTAAAGCGCCTCGGATGGTGCCTGGGAAGTGTCGGGGTGATGACTTTCTCAGCGCTGTGAGCACCATCACAGCCCTGGCCTCACAGGCGGCTTCCAGGCGCATCTTGGATGTGTTTCGCACTGGATCGGGAATGGTTGTCCCAAGATCCTGGGCACGGTGCAGTGGCCAGCCCTGCCTCGGATGTACTCCTCCTCCATCACCTCTGTTTCCGCCCGGCGTGGCCCTCTCTTCCCCGCCGCCCTGCCGAAACTGCCCTTTGCTGCTGACTTCTCAGTTTTTCCCTCTGTGCTGTCTTGAGCCGGGTCAGAGCTCACGAAACTGCCCTCAGACCTGAATTTTGACCCAGACCGCCCTGTCTCAGTTCCCGGAACAGGGATTCCTATCTTCAGAGCCCACATCTCTTTCCCCACGGGGCAGGGACAGCCCTGGAGCGGCGCCCCTGACTGCTCCCTCTGTTGCTTTTCCTGGTGTCCCTGTCTCCACCCTCACAGGTCCCGAGCTCACGAGCAGGTTGGGGCCTGCAAGCCCCGCTGCCCCTCCCCAGGGGCCCAAGTGCTCGCTTGTGTTGTAGCAGGGTGAGGGGATCGGGTCTCGCCTTCTGTTTTCCTTGCTCTCTGCCTTCACCTCCCTTCGTCCAGAGCCTTTGCTTTGTTCCCCTTTTCTTCCCTGAATCCTAATTGAAGAAACTCCTCTCTTCTGCTTGTGACCAACCAGTTGTGTGCATGGGACCATCTCTGATGTGCTGGCTTCGAAAAGCAAACTTAAGTCAGGTGTACTGCGCACACCTTTCATCCCAGCACTGAGGGATCACAAGTTCGAGTACCACCTGGGCAACTTAGTGAGCGCCTGTCTCAACATAATAAAATAAAATAAAATAAGGGCTGAGATTATAGTTTAGATTCCCAGTACCATAAAAACAAACCAACAAACCAACCCAGAATCCTGAAAGGAAGCAGCTAAACAGGATCAGAAGTTGGATTTTAGTGCATAGTTCCCACAGAAAGAGATGAGACTGTGAACTCACCTGAACTCGGAATATCACTAGTATTTTTCCATCCTTTAATGTATATCATCAAATCTAAATGTGTGCCCTTTCCCATCTCTGAAATGGGATATTTCTTGCAACTGATGGTATTTTAAGAACTGTGATAATGAAATGTAGATTGGTTTACATTTTAAAATGTGTTTGCATGATGTGTACTGGAAAAGGTGCACCTGAAAATACAGATTATTAAATATGGCTCCAGGTTTCCCTGAGAAAACTGGGTAAGAGTCCCCACACCCGTTCCTCTAAACGCCAAGCTATGAATGAATATTGTTTTCCTGTCTCCTGCTGCTGCCTTAGCCTC
Organism: Chinchilla lanigera; assembly: GCF_000276665.1. Lineage (NCBI taxonomy): Eukaryota > Metazoa > Chordata > Mammalia > Rodentia > Chinchillidae > Chinchilla > Chinchilla lanigera. The sequence goes on along the minus strand of NW_004955505.1, from coordinate 3,297,507 downwards.
CTTAATTATAATCCCGAGTCCCAGTAATAGCAGCTGTCATTCCCTGAGCACCTGGGTAAGTCAGATGCTTCCTCGGGGCTTTACCTGTGCAAACCTGCCTAATTACCACAAGGGCAAACTACTATCTCCTAGAACAGCAGAGGAACCAGAAGACCAGACCGGTGAAATAAAAGGTCCAACTCCATGTGGCCGCTGGCTGGCGGCGCCAGGGTGTAAGCCTGCGCTCTCCACCTGCTACACCCGCACCGTCTCCCGTCACACCCTGCCCCTGCCCCATGGGCCAGAGCCTCCCACCTGCCAGGCCTGCTTTCCCCCTGAGCTGCCTCCCCGCCCATCCACAGCTGTCTTATTGCTGGTTTCTCTAAACATAAAGGGTCCTGGCAGATCTTTAGTAGCATAAAAAATATTTCCCCAGACATTTTTCCCCTAGTGTCATCTACAGTCTACAGTATGACATCCCGGTCTACTGTAGTTAATGAGAGGAGAGAAAAGGGTATTTCCAGGAAAACCAGCAGCATTTCCAAGGAAGGGACTCAGCAGGCAGCGTAGCCTGCCCATCCTTGCCGGGTAACTAAGCTGCTGGGAATACTCGCCGCTTTCCTTAGTGCGCTGCCGCCGCCAGGCAGCCTCACCAGGTATGGTGTCAGCAGGGCAGTAGTTTCCCGCCAAACCTCCAAGTCATCAAATAGTGTTTGCTTTCAAGAATCCTGCAAAAACAGGTTAACTTGCGTTCCTCTTCTTTCACCCTGTTTAAAAACATAATTACAGTGGATGGGTCTGTAGTAGTATGTGTGGACAGGAGTAATAGATCCGTGTTCTGGCGTCTGTTGGCAAACCTTGTTAATTTTTCCAGAGATTGGATGGAAAGCTCCTGACTCCTTCAGGGTCCCGGTGCAGTGAAAAGTTGGGGAGCGTGTTCTTTCCTGGAGATGCTGTCCAAGTGGAAGCCCCGGTTGCAGGCCCCGGCCCAGAGGAGGAGGCTGCTAAAGAGAATGCCTCCCCCACCCCCAAGTTCTCCGGAGAAGCTGGTGGACTTGGCTGCTGGCTGTGAAAACCAGGAGGAGGAGGGTTCTGCAGGAAGCTGGAGGACATGGGGCACCGGCTGGCATTGTTCTTGGAGCAGCGTGGCGCCCGGCGCAGGCTCATTTTTGTGGAGAACGGATGCCCAGTTCCAAGTGTTGGAACTGAGGACCAGCCCGCCTGTTTTTGTTAATTGGAGAGATTTGCTTCAGCCACGGAGTGGGCACTGGGGAGACAGGAAAAAGGAGTGAAGAGGAAGACTCGCGCCCCAAGCTCCCCAGGGGGCACTGGGGGTGGCGCAGAGTGCCCTCGAGCTGGCAGGGTCCGTGGATGTCACTCTGCCTCCTGCCCTCCTTGTGGGAGCTGTTTCTAGAAATGTCTCCGCTGGATGAAAAGTCCTGATTTCAGAGTGTTCATTCCTTTAGATCTTTGTTAATTGTCCGTTTCTGGCGGAAATCCCAAGTCCCACTGCAATTTATACTTTTTCATCTGAAAAGGGGCTTTTTTATTCTCCTTGTTTTGAGTTACAAAGACAATCTGTTTTTGCAAATGCTTTAGTGGCTCTTCAGAAAATGGACTTTGCTAGCTGGGCATGGCGGTATCCCCCTATAATCCCAGCACGTTAAGAGGCTGAGGCAGGAGGATTGCACACTGGGTAATTTAACAAGACCCTGCCTCAACATAAAAGCAAAATAAAATAAGAGGCAGAGGGAGGGCTGGTGCTGCGGCTCCGTGCAAAGGCCCTGGCTTCACTACCTGGTACTACAGAAAGAAAGGAAATTGATTTTTGCATGGAATTTTGGAAAAGTTTATGCCTCACTGTTTTCCTTTATCCAAAAGTGCCCTCCCCTGAAGGTAGATTAAGAAAATAATTTCACCTGATTTTTTTTCTGTTGATATTTTCCCTTTCCGTGTATGTCATTTGGCACAATCCTCGCTATGGGTCAGAAAGCCTGGACACATTTGAAATTTCGGGCACTTGCAGCCTTTTAATTTTTGTTTACTTTCGTCCACAGGCTTTGCTCTGCAGAATAAGTGCATTCCTTTTGGAGGTTTGGCCCGAGCCCATGGTGGACCCTGGGCCTTTGCTTTGCCTCCTGTCTGCAGTCTGTCTCCATTTCTGGCTGTCTTTTATTTTGCTCTTTAAATTATTTATACTCTGCTTTCTCACAGGGAGAAGCTTTGTGGTATTTAATCCCGTGTGTCTGAGAAAGCTTTTCGTGTTTAAAACATTGTGTTTCTCTCTGAGCTTTCACTTCAATGGACTTCGGCCTCCTCCAGCCACGTAATTGAAAACTGGGGGCCCTGGCTCCCTGTCCCTGTTGTCCTCCTCCCTCTTCAGCTCCCGCTGTCGGCTGCATCCTGTGTGTCACTGTCACTGTCCCCCTCCCTGCCCAGCGTCTGTCTGTGCCGCAGCCTTTCCCAGGGGCCGGGCGCTCCGGGCTCCTGGGTGGGGACTGTACCTACAGCGGGTCTGGGGGACACTTTCTGCGAAGTGTGTAAAGGGTTTTTCAGTAAATAGGTATCATTGGGCAAAGATTAAATAAGTTTGTGTTTGAAGAATTTTGCAAGTGATTCCTTCATTGCTTTGGTCTCTAAAATGTCTCTTGTTAAAAGAGCCACTGCTGGATCTGGTATCTGCACCGTGGGGGTTGTGAAAGCCGAGGGCTAATGACAGTGCTCACCAATGAGCTCACCCTGCCCCCTGGGGAGCCGTCGGCGCTGGGAGGGCCGCCTGGGGAATCTGGGCCGCGAGTGGAAGGGTTTTAAATGTGGCCGTTGAAAGAACTATGGACAGTGTTCATCTTGTTTCTTTTTTTTTTTTTTTTTTTTTTGGTTTTT
>NW_004955505.1:3283714-3294545 GCF_000276665.1 Chinchilla lanigera | reverse complement strand
TCTTTAAACGAAAATTTAAAATGATCTTAAGAATACTGAAATAGCAACCACTAATATCTTTCCATGAGAATTTGCTAAACATATATTTTTTTTTTTTTTTTGGTTTTTCTCCGGTACCGGGAACCGAACTCACGACCTTGCGCTTGCCAGGCAAACGCTTTTGCCGCTGAGCTAAATCCCCAGCCCCTCATCTTGTTTCTGTAACACCCAGGAGAGCCTTGGTGCATTCAGTGTTTGTGAAAAAGTTTTTTCCCATCGAACAAGATTTCAGCGAGGACTCTCACCGGGCACTAATATGAAAAAGTTTGCAGGATCCATCAGAATGCAAATTGATCAGACTCCCTTTCTAGGGGGGCGCTGAAGGGTAAAGGAACAATGGAATTTCACTGGGCTGTGGTCCTGCTTGTACTCGTAGTGCTACTTTAGCATCTGTGCTAAGGTAAAGCAAATTATTGTTTATTTCTTTGGTTGGTTTTTTTGAGACAGGGTCTTGTTATATATTCCAGGCTCCCCTTGAATTCATAATGTGGCTCAGGCTAGGCTTGGTTTCTTACCTCTTTATAGAATGGGATTCCTTTAAACTGGGTGTAGTGGTGCATACCCACAACCCAGCACTTGGGAGGCTGAAGCAGGGGAATCTCTATTTTCATTGAAGAACACCTTGCCTAAGTCTGTTGTGGTAGTGCACACCTATAAACCCAGGACTCTGGGAGGCTGGGGCAGGAGGATCGCACGTTTGAGCCCAGGCTGGGCAATTAAATGACTAGTGAGACCCTGTCTCAAAAGTTTTTTAAAAAGGAGCCTGGGGTTATAGCTCACTGTAACTCCCCGCCCCAAGAAAGTGTATTAACTGACTTTCACTGGTCAGTTTTATATAACAGTCTCACTAATTATAGAAATTGAAGTGAGTCATGTCACTGTGAATATCTGAATTTTCTCACCTGGGTCAGAAGCAGAAAATTATTTAAAAACCTTGGGCCAAGCACAGGGGTGGGATAGCCTCTTTGGCTACACAGCCAGCTGTCCCCTTCCGGCCTTTCTCACTGATGTGACTAAGGCTTCGGTTCCCCTTACAGGAGGAGGAGAATCTCACGGGAATGCATTGGGTGCGGCTGCACAACCTGCCTCCAGCCCCTGGGCTGCCGGCCGCCCGGTAGCTGAAGTGCGCAGACTCGCTGCAGTCCGGGCCTCCGTACCAACAGCCTTTACGACTGGAATGTTGAAAGTAGCTTTCCCCTCCTCCGGGTGGGTGAACTTCCTGCACATGACGATCATTTCGAACATGTAGGCTGAAACCATGTCTTACAGCCTTAGAAACAGCCCGGCCTTTTCAAAAAGAGCTGTAATTACCCCGTCTTCTTCGGGGAGGTCAGCGCTGCCCGGGAGCCGCGTGGTGCTGGCTGGCGCCTCTGCCCGGTGCGTTTCCCATCGCTGCCTGCGCAGCGAGCGGCTGTGGAGATAAAGACGCTTAGAACGCCGTTAACTTGGAGCAAGGGTCAGATTTGTTCCGATGCATAAATCAGTACTGATGGGCACCATAGGGGGTTTTGGCCAAAATTTGTTGGTGTACGGTTTGTGAGTCAGAGTACAGGACAAGGTTTTCTACAATAATCAAATATAATGGTAAATGAGAGCAGTTTCTCTGCCGAAAAGAGGAGCTTTGTTTCTTAAAAGTGCGATGGAGCTGGTTGAGAGACCTGGCTCAGTAGTTAGGTGGGTCTGGGTTCAAGTTTTGCCTGAAAACAAACAAAAAAAAGAACAAGTTTTGCCTCTGCTCTCTTACAGATATGGGTCAGCTATTTATCTATAAAATCAGAAGAATGAAAGTGCTTATTTCATAATGTTATGAAGGACTAAATAGAGTAATGTATACATAAGTATATGTACGTATTCAATACTCAAAGGCTAGTTACAGTTTTTTTAAAAAACGTGTATATATAGGAGTGGGGCATGGTGGCACACACCTGTCATCCCAGCACTTGAGGAGGCTGAGGCAGGAGGATCACAAGTTCAAACCAGTTTGGGCAATTTAGTGATTTAGCAAGACCTGTCTCAAAATTAAAAAAAAAGAAAAAGGGAGGGGGTGTAACTCATTTCAGAATATAAAGATCAGGGGTGACGGCCCTGGGTTCTGTCTTAATATTCCCCACTCCCCAGCCCCAGCCCCATCCCACCCTCACCACCCAAAGAGTGTGTCAATGTAGGTGTATGGTGGGCTCTGATTCCGGGCAACCTTTAAGAAGACGTGGCTGCCAACAGGTAGGAATTGAAACCTCCCCCACCAGGCTGTGTGACAAGTGCGTCTGACGTGGTGACTGACGACCCAGGGTGTCGCTCACAGACACTTAGCAAACTGAACTAGAGCAGCTGCTCAGGCCAGGGGGCTGCGGTGCAGATGGCACCCCCGCCAGCTCTTGCCCTGGAAGGCCCTGGGCGTGTCGGTGAGCCTTGGCTGTGAAAGCACGTGTGGTCTGACCTGAAGCTAGGTGACAGAGTCCAAAGTTCCTTGAGGAGGAGGAGAGGCTGCACTACCTGGGGAGGATTCGTTAGAAAAGAGTTAGGTGCCCAGCAGGCGGTCTCTGCTGCCCAACCCTCCCCAAAAATCCCGTCGAAGGAGTGCAGTGTTCACGTCGCAGCTCTGTGAGCAGGTCTCTCTTTTTCGTATTGCTAAGAGCCTGGGTTGAGGTTTTCTCGTTTCATTTTACTGTTGCCGTGGCAGGCAGACATGGCTTTGGAGGAAATCTGACCTTGACTTACATACATCCTGCCCTGGAACATTGCTCCCTTGCACGCTGGGACCGTCTGCGGAACCAGGGGCGTCTCGGAGCGGGGGCCCGGCAGGGCTATCGACTGTGGCCTGCTGTTTCTGCGAGCGCCGAGAATCATTGCTGTAACAAAATACCTAATGTCGGGGAAAGAAAAGCAGTTTCTTCAGCTCCTACTTTGGGAGGCCCAACAGCATGGCGTGGGCTCCTGTGAGGGCCTGCTGGTGTGAGCTGGACGGAGGGAGAGGTTAGCAAGATGTGCTCTTTCCTGCCAAAGCACTGCAGGAAGTAGGCACTCCAGCGGCGTGACCCCCCTCCTTCGGAGTAGCGTTACTGAACTCACAAGGGCCTCCCCTCAGGCCCCACCCCTTTGTTTTCCTTTTTTGGTGGTAGTGGGGATTCAACCCAGAGACTTCCCGCCACCCAGTTACATCCCCAGCATTGCGCCCCCTCTAGAGACAGGGTCTCTGTGGGTCCCTGTGTCACCTGTGCTGGGCTGGAGCTTGCCAACTCGCCGTCCTACACAGTGGCACCCAGCTCTAGTCCCGCCCCCTGGTAGGATGAGGCAGGAGGTTTGCAAGTTTGAGCCCAGCCTAGGTGACTTAGACCCTGCCTTCAAAGCGAGAAAGGAGGAAGGGCTGGAGATGTAGCTCAGCGTGAAGGTCCTGGGTTTAATCCTCAGCGCCACAAAATGGGTGTGCAGTGTTCGCTGGCCTCGGCGGTGGGGGACACAGCACAGCGCCGCACCTCTGCATCACTCACTGCAACACTCGCACTGAGCTCAGCTGGGCTTGAGTGCTCACAGCCCCCTCAATGCGCATGTTGAAACCGGCCCCCCATGCGCTTTGGTGGTGTTAGCCCTTTAATGCCCGGCGAGCCATTCTGGAACCTCAAAACCGTGGAACACAATGAAATGTGTTTCTTCAAATCCTTGTTCCTTGAATTTTTCTAGGTAACATGTATGAATTTCAGGCAGAAATTCAAAAAGTCTCAATCTTCGGCTTTGAAAACAAGATCAGTGCCCCCAGTCCCCTGCATCACAGCTGGAGGGTGGCGTCTATATGAGAAGCAGGCTCTTCCTAGCGCCAAACCTTCTGACTCCTCGATCTCGGACTTCCGCCCTCCAGAACCGGGAGGAAACCACTCGGTTGTTTCTGCGTTCCCAGCCCAAGGGCTTCTGTTGCAGCACCTTGACTGGACTAAGACCCCGTAAAATAAAAGTCAGATTCCCAGCAGAAGAGCATGCAGATTTATTGGATAACTTTCCCACACAGAGGCGCCATCAGAAACGAAGCCCCAGAGAAATGGGGAAGCCGCGGGCTTGTGTGCTCTGGCAGAGTGCAGAGCGGTCGTGCAGAAGCGGAGTTGTTACGGTGTAGGCCTGCGCGTCCCCCAGGAGCCTCCTGCCCTCCGGGGAGGGGCTTCTGGATCGATCGCAGGGCTTCCAGCGGACTTGCAGTGGGAGTTCAGGTTGGGTCGGAGGAGCCCGGTGCGTGGGGCTGTGAGCCCAGGCGTTTATCTCCCTTCCCTGCTCCTCCCTGACCTCTCTCTGCTTCCGGGACAGCGCACGGTGAGCAGCATCGGCTGACGGTGGACAGAGTCTCAACAAACTGTGAGCTGAAATGACCTTTCAGTGGTGGGTGTATCGTGTCCCAGCGGGGAGGAAAGTGACAACCAAAACTGGAATAGGGGCGATGGTCTGCTGCTGTCACTGGGGGAGTTAGCCGGGCCCACTGGCTCTGATTCTTCCCCAGGCCTGTGCTTCAGGGGTGAGTGCATTCCCTCCCTCCGGCCGCCCTTGGGACGAGCTTGGCCCACATGGGGAAGTCCAGCTAGCGAAGGGGGATGGCAGGTTTCCTGCTTCTGCGGGTTCCTGAAGTGCCCACGTACCACGATTTGGACCCTTAGGCAGCAAGGACGTCTGTGGGGAGACTGAGCTTCAGTACTTGTCACCCGAGCGGGAAAGCGATCATGCCAAGGGTCCGCTGAGTGCCTGTGGAGGAGCCTGGTGCCTGCGGCGGAGGCCGTGGGGCGCAGTGCACGGAGGACAAGGCCTGGAGGACAAGCCCGGAGCACAGTGCGCTTGGATGGGCCCGCGGGTGAGCGCCCCAGTCCTGGCCCCGAGTAGCATCCCAGGGGCCTGTTTCCGGCTCTGCTGGGTGCTGTTCACGCGAGGGGGGCCAGGCGGTGGAGGTGCCGGCACACGTGGGCCCGGGGCTCTGTGCACCCCCTTTGTGGGACTGATGGACAGATCCTGGTACCAGCGTTTTCTCCTGGAGTGGGACTTACTGTACTCCCTGGAGGTTAGAAGAGAACAGCAGGACCTGAAACGAAGCAAAAACGGCTTTCACCACTTGGCAGTCCAGCCCGGCGCCACCCGGGCGGCGTGTCTGTTGAAGGCCCGACCGCCCTGAGCGTTGCTTGGGTGGCTGGCGTTTCAGCCAGGCGTTCCTTGTGTTGAACACACTTGATAACGCTGTCGTCTTTATACTTCCTGATATATTATTTTGTAAAAGTTAATGAAAAAATGTGCAATTTTTTTTGGTCGTTCCATATTTAAATAACTGGACTGGTAAGCGGTGAGATGAGTCTCCATCTCCCACCAGACCATGAGCCTTAAAAGCCCTCTGTCTGCGTAATGCTCTGTTGTTACTGTCGCCCCGTGTGTCTGATGGGTGCCTGACACGTCTTACCTTAAAGGGAATATCGCCTCAGTGCGGGGAGAATCGCTTCGACTTTGGTCCCTTTGGTCTCGTGAGTTTCTCCCTAGTCCTGTCCCACTTTCGTGGAGCAGTGTCCTGGGTGTGGCTGAGTGGCTGAAATAGAAGCTGTTGAAGTTAATCATTTACTTGCACGGAGTTAGAACTCGTTCCCTTTAAACATTCCACTCAGGACCTAGGCTGACACCATGGTATTTACGCCGTTATGCTGTGTTCAGTGAGGCCGCTGGTTTGAGGCGCAGGACACATCCTGACACACCTGAGAGATAAAAGTGCAAGAGGGGCTCAGCATGCTCGTGCCGGCTCACTCTGTGACTTGCTCGGTGGTGCGCAGCGGTTGCTGACCCTGGATGACTCACTCTTCACCCGCTAGGCAGGCAGCTGTTGAATCTGGTGAGACGCTTGGTAGGGCCAGCTTGGGAGCGCCCAGCGCCTGCCCTCCCCCAGCACCTGGTCTGCTTCCGTCGGCGGCTCCTCCCACCCAGCACCATGCCTCGCAGGCTGCGGGCGCACACACGTTTGCTGGTTGGAACCCACGCGGAGGAGAAATGTGTAATGTCGTTAGGGGTGGAAGATGTGTATTGTCACAGTTGGTTTCTGTGTCCTTGGCGGGAGGGGGAATAAATCCACAAACCTGTACTCATCACAGAGGGAAAGGACCTCGGTACAAGACAAAGAACCCTTGCAAACGGGAATTTGAGTCGCGTCCGCAGCGCCTCCCACACCAGCAGGTTGTACCCTCGGCCCGAGGTGCCCTCGCTCCCCTGCTCTGCTGGGCTCAGGCCTCCGGAGCGCAGCGCCCACTCTAAGCACATTGGTGGCAGAGATGGATTTGGGTCCATGTCCTCGTTTGAGGAAGAAATGACATCAAAATTGGTGATGGTGCTTTGGTGGCAGCGAGGGGGGTGCGTGCGGGGACCTCATCTGCAGAGTTGCAGGAGTACCATTTTGCAAGCTCAGTGATACAGGAATCTGTTTGCATCCCCAGCAGACGTGATGAGTGTCCTGTCTTTAGGTAACTGAGTCTTCCCCACCCTCTTGTCTATTTCCATTTGTGGACTTGAAATTAAAAAATTGGAGCCAAGTAATCTGCTTGGCCTGATTGTGATCGGTGTGTAAAAGGAATAAGAGTTAGAAATATCTAATATTTTTCATTGTAAAAGACACTTCTGATGTACAGAAAATTTGCACATGTAGTACATAGAACATTTGCAGTACATAGAACATTTTTCCTCATTAAGGTACCCACTGAAAATTCCATTATTTCTAAATATGAAGCGAACTTAAAAAAAGTCATTCATATACTTGGCCATAATACAACCATCAAAATTAGAAAATTAACATTATTAACATCAATTGAACTCTGAGGTTTCATTTAATTTTCACCATGTGCCCCAACAATGCTCTTCATTGCCAAAAGGATCCAGTTCAAAATCAACCCCTGCTTTTAGTTGCTGTTGCTGTGTCTCTTTAGCTTCTTGTGGTTTGGGACAGAACTGTGGTCCTTTCCCAACTTTCATGACCGCGAGACGCGGGACTGCAAGGCCGCTGCGTGGTAGCCTGCCCTTCCCCTGGGTCTAGCTCCAGTTTTCTCGTGGTTAGATATGTCCAGGTCTGGCGTCCTTGACATGCATGTGACTGAGCCCACCTTCTGTTCGTTCAACTGGATCTCACCAGGTGGCTTCCGACTTCTGTTCCTTCCCTTACTGATCCAGGTAAAAGGTGGTTGTGTGTACTGGGCTTCTTACTGTAACATTTCTTTATTGTAATTAAGAATCACACATTAAATGTCTTCCTTGATGTCCATACAAAGTCATTTTTTAGGACCCTTTCCAAGCTGGCTTCTGTTTCCTTTGGCCAGATTTTCCTCATTCTTTGAGCATTTCTGGAGAGCAAGAGACATACCAGCTCGTCTTGGTCTTTCCTGCCCCAGGATCAGCCAGCTCTCCAAGGGTCCCTGGTGCTTTTTAGGGGAGAAGGCTACTTAGAAACCAGGGTTTGTGCTTAAAGCTCTCAGGGTGTTCGGGCTTCTAGCGTCTCGGGGCGCACACACAGAGCTAGGGAGGTCTGTACCTGCACATGTGCACGTCACAGAATTTCTGAAGATTATGAGTTGTTCATGTGGATCCTAGGCCATCGAAGTATAACGCAGTACCAGGACTCATTCTTATTTTCTTCCTTGCTAGATTTGTGACTCTTTTCCTCAAAAGAAGAGGCCTGGCTCCCCGCTGCCCCTTCTGTACGTACCTGTTTGGTCAGCTCCTCTGTGAGGGCTCAGCCGCCCAGCCTCCATGGGCTGCCTGGGCTGCATGGAAATATGTAATATGGTTAATGTATATAAGTAACAGAACTTCCTTTTTTGTCTTTTTGTCTTTTTGAGACAGGGTCTCACTGTGCAGTTCAAGCTGGCCTTGAGCTCACTTTGTAGCCTAGGCTGGTCTCGAACTCACAACGATCCTCCTGCCTCAGCCTCCCAAGTGCTGGGATTACAGGAGTGTCCCACCATACCTGGCTCACAACTTCGTTTTTAAAAATATTTCTCATTACAACACTAAAATGAAATCCCACAGCAAGTCAGTGAGCTGTGGTTGGACACGCCAGTGTACGTGCAGCTGCCACACCTGGTGTCGCCTGACCCCACAAGCGAGTTCCTCTGTGCCCAGCTTTGCTGGCTTCTGTTTGGAAGGTGGCAGGTCCAAAAGGACTGGATTCGCTTCGGGTATTTTCAGTGAGGCTTTGTGAAGGGGTAACTGAGATCTTGTCTGTATTTCTTTAATGCTCAATTGTCTTATGTTTCGGTAGTCTTATCTAGTTAAGTGTGTGTGTATATGTGTGTGTGTGTGTGTGTGTTCTTGTTCTTTTTTCCTAATCTGCAATAGTGGTGAGTGTTTCTACCTGTGGATTTTATTGTCATGTCCTTGTTGGAGTCTGTGACATGTTACATAAATTTATATGTCAGCATCTACTTTTAGGATAAGTAGTATAGCCATGCGTTTGCATATTCACATAAAATGCGAAGATGTTAACACTGGCTTAAACATCCCGTATCTGTTGGTAATCCTCTCCTCTGCTCTCTTTCTTTCATTTATTTTTGTTGTTTTTTTTTTTTTTTTTGGTTTTTCTCCGGTACCGGGAACCGAACTCACGCCCTTGCGCTTGCCAGGCAGGTGCTTTTGCCACTGAGCTAAATCCCCAGCCCCTCTTTCATTTATTTTATTTCGTTCTACTGAGGATAAAACCCAGGGCCGCCCTGCCACTGAACTATATCCCCAGCTTTTTAACTTTCAAGAAAAATTTGAGACAGTACCTCACTAAGTTGCCCCAATGGAACTTGAATTTGTCACTCTTCTGCCTCAGCCTCCCAAAGTACTAGGCTTACAGGCGTGAGCCACCACACCCAATTTGTAATCCTCACTCTCTGTGAGGATTGTGTCCAGCTTGTAGATCATACCCAAGTATCCAGTGTAAACTGGAATACGACAGAAATTTATGATTCTTTGGTTTTAAAATTACACCAGGCATCGTCACTAGTGTTAGTTTCTTTTGTGTTTGTGTTATTCCTTAGGCAGAGGTCTTTTTTTTTTTCTTTGAAAAGTGCACCAGAAGGAAGTGGCTGCTTCAGATCTTGCTGATATTCCCAAGATAGCGGCGGGAACATTTCTTGGCTTCCTGGCCTGTGTTCCCCGCAGATCCTTTTGGACAAACAAGTCCGTTTGCTGGGAAGTGGGGCTTTCCAGATGTTCCTTTTACGTGTGCACCGAAAGTCTTATTTTCTAAGGAGCTCCGCAGAGGCGGCTGCTCCGGGAAGCACTGTTGGCTGACTCTAGGCTTCTGACAGATTCAAAAGTGCGCTGACTTCAGTGCTCTTTCCCATCTTTGCACTTTTCCGTTGTTAAGTCTGTTCTCCTGAAACAACCCCTCTGGAAAACATCCTGTTTTACTAGTTTTTGTTTTTTTTTTTCCTTCAGTGACCTGTGGAGCATTTAACAGGAAGAGTGCGTATCTCTGCATGGAGTATATAGTCACTCTTACGGAATTCTCAGCCCATTTGCACCAATCAGGAGTCAGATGTCACTGCATGTGGTGGTGCATGCCTGTAATCTAGCACTCAGGAGGCTGAGGCAGGAGGATCACCATGAGTTCAAGGCCAGCTTGAGCTACTCTCAAAAAAAGGGTCAGGTGTCATCCCTTCCTTCCTTACAGTAACTCTGTAGATCATCTCTATGGGTTGTTTGTCCAGAGGCAAGTCAGCACATTCTTTCATCTAAGAACGAAATGCTAGTGAGGCAGAGAAAAGGCCGGTGATGAAATCATCAGCACATAGGCAGACCTGTCAGTTTGTGAAGACATTTAAACAGCGGAGTAACGCAACTGATTGAACTGCTTGGAGTCGGGTCTAGAAGCGCGAAAGTAGAGCTTGAGCAAATGCTTGGTAGGTGAATGATTTCTTTTGAGTGATCTCCTTGCTTTGAATTCTAGTCTGTTTTTTCGCTTGCTCTTATGACTTACAGTTAAAAGCGCACTAGCACTTATCGTGCAACAACTTTATTAAACTTTTCATCATGGAAAATTTCAGACTTGGGCAAAGTAGAGAAAAGTGTGGCTCATGTCCTCCCCCTCTTACTTTAATAATTACCAACACACATCCAATAATTTTAACTCACATGATGAAAACAAAAAAATAATGCAGTGGGACTTATTTATAATTGTCAGCCTACTATATTCTCGTAGAACTTAAAATAACATTGAAAGTAAACACGCATGAGTAAGTCTTGTTCAAAAGGAAGCGTTCCTTGGAATCCCTGTTTTTGTCTTAGGTGGTGTATTCTCATTCCCCTTTTGTGCTATAAAATTATTGGGATTCTTTTCTGGAGAAAACTTGACCATAGGCCTAGCCAACAGTAAGTAAAACCACTTTACTGCACTCACAGCTGTTTGTTCCTTGCGTGAATTACAGGAGTTAAAAGAGGCCTTTTCTCTTACAGAATTTCTTCTCACTGTTCTGTGATGTTGTCTCCTGGGCTTCCTGCAGTGTAGCATTCCAGGAGGACGAGAGCTCTTGGGGAGCAGGAGGTGTTCCCATCTTGGTTGATTTCCACCGCCCCCACTTAGTATTAGTACGTTTAATTTTTTAAAACAATATTTGCTTATCTTCTGCTTCATTTTCGAGTCTGTAATAAGGTCCAGGAGGGCAGGATCACCTGTTGGGTCCAGCATCTAGGTGATACGGGGATGATATAAGATCTCCAAATCATCCGAACAGTAGAAGGAAAATACTGTAGCTCCCAACCTGCTAGATGTCTGATACATCAAGTTCGTGTTCCTCAGAATTGAAGAATGAATTCT
>NW_004955505.1:3210552-3282543 GCF_000276665.1 Chinchilla lanigera | reverse complement strand
AAAAAAAAAAAAAAAAAAGAAACTACTAAAGCTACAGTTTGAGACGATTATAAAAAGTTTATTTGCTCATCTGTCAGCCAGTTAATTAAGCTCTTAGTAGCACTAAAGAGAAAGAAATGAGCACATTGATAGGTCAATGTGGGAGTTGTCTGTGTCCCAGGAGCAGGGGAAAGTGTCATGCGTGTGTCTCCCGGCCCACCCAGTACTAGGGATTGAACCCAGAGCCCTCACTGAGCTACGGTCCCTTTTTTAGTTTTCATTTTGAGGTAGGGTCTTGCTAAGTCACTATGTTGCCCAGGCTGGCCTCAGAACTGAGATCGTCCTGCCTCAGTGCCGCAGGGTGCTGGGATTACAGGTGTGCACCACCATGCCTGGCACTTTCTCCCTCTAACGTGATTTAGATGGTGAATGAGTAGTACAGGAATGCTTGGAGAGGTTGTACCCCCTGCGAGAGCTTTTGCATGTTTATTGGCTTCTGGAAGCCGTGGCTTGGAATACATTGAAATGCCCCGAACCAATGTGCCGCTGAGCAGCCTCCCTGCCTGCACTTTGTCAGTTTGGACACAAGGCTTTTCCCTGTAGTAAAAGATTTCAGAGCAGCTTTCTGGTCATTGGTTAAATGTTTTCAGTCTCACAGGTCCCTAGGATTATGGGTCACACCTGTCTACACTTTGAAGTTTATCTCTGAAATTAATCCAGCGTATTACGTGTAACCTGGAATCGCCGTGGTCCTTCGGGTTTTTGTAGTTCTCTGAATTAAAGTAAAGAATTTTAACTCAGGCAGTTTCTCCATAATTTGAAAAACATAGAGTGAGCTTAAGACATAGAAACAAAGAGAAGGATGATTATAATTGTGTGGGTGAATATGAGCAATAACATTCTGGAGCATAATTAGAAAAAGTGCAGTGAACCTTAAATCAGCCCGGCAAATGGAATATTCCTCAGCAGAGGCAGCTTTGTGATGATATCAACCAGGCACAGAATCAAAGTGCTGCAGAATTCGAGGTTTTGCCCATATTTCCTTTTTTGTTTTTTAGACCTAGTACCTGCCCTAGCCACATGTTCTTGTGTGCTTATCTTCAGGATTTTATCTGTGATCAAATATCTAGGTGACCTCCAGTATACACAGTGATGTAGAGATTGAATGTACTTGCTGCTGACTTTCTTACTGTGGTGAAAGTTTGGCATATGTCATTTTGGTACCGTGGATGATGGGGTCTCAAGCGGGACAGGTTTCCGGGTTCTTGTGCATGTCAACAAATCGGATGCTTCTCACAAGGTAGGGGAAAAGCAGCTCAGTTCAATGCATTTGAAAGGGGAGGGTGTGCTCAGAGCCTGCGGGCTGGTGAGAGCAGGGACAAGATGGCACGCGAGTGTGGACGGTGTTGGGTTTAAGAGTGTGAAAGTGAGCGTCGGGCCTTGGGCGCCTCCCATTGGATCTTCTGGGGTGGGACTGACGGTAGGATTCATAGGGTGCTGAGTCACCTCAGTTGCATCTACTGCTCATGTCCTTTCCCATAAACCACTCTGGTATAAACGAATGCATGCGCTGCAGTGCAGATGCATGAATCCTCACCGGGTTCCATGTGAACAAAGGTCATGCCCAGCGGGGCTGGTACACTTGTGTCCAGCTTTGCAATGTCAGGAGTTTTCAGAGGCCTTTGTTATTTTTAACCTCTAGGTAGTGGGTCTTAGGACAAAGGTCAGGGGAGGTTGGCCTTAGGGCTTTGCCCAGGTTCAGGTGAGTGGGGGGAGTGGTCCCAGAGCCCTTAATGTAGTAACTATATTAATTTGAGTGTTGTGGGAACTGTTGTCAGGACTTTATGTATTAGTTGGGGTTGCATTAATATGACATTTGCAGCATTGGATAATATCCTAGGTTAGGAGGACAGGGTTGTACATTCAAGCTGAAATCCTAACAGGAAAATGAGACAGTCAAGACAGAAAATAGTGAACGTTCCTTAGTAAGTACACAAAAATAAATTGTAGCTAAGTTTTGGGGGGTGAATTTTGTTTGCCTTTGCTTATTTAAAAGGGGGGTGTTTTAAGGCAATCAATAATTTAAAGGCTTCCTGGCAGCCTGGCATGGTGGTACACGCCTCTAATCCCAGCACTTTTAGAGGCTGAAGCAGGACAATTGCAAGTTCAGACCCAGCCTGGACAACTTAATAATTTAGTCAGGCTGTTTTAAAATAAAAAATAAAAAATGTCATAGGTGAGGATTTAGCTCAGTGGTACAGCGCCTGCCTGGCAAGTGTGAGGTCCTGAATCTGAATCTTGGTACCCCCCCAAAATAAAAAAAAAAGTGGAAAACATGTCAAGTACTTAAAAATAGCAATGTAAAATGTATGTTCATTGAAAATTATTTTATCAATTTAATAAATGGTAAAATAAAGCAGTTATTGGTTATTCCATATGAGGATTTTTAAGTTGAGGACATTTATAAATGTAGGCTTTCGGTTTTTTACTACGTCCACACAAGATCCCGTCCCCAGATCTTTTTCAGTGACTCCTACATTTACTGTTTATTCCCTTTGTCCCCAAGGTTTGATTCAGAGCAGGACCCTGAAATATGTAGGAGACCTCTTACATTCCTCCTTTACCATTTATAAACTGTTACTTATTTTGTTATCGCTGCTAAATTACAAGCTACAGGGGGAGAGAACCCGAGTTTTTCTCACTTCTGTGTTACATTGCTTCCATTACGCCAGCAAAGGTCAAATATGACCAGTGTAATAAATTCCGTGGCCCTTTGAATATTTATATAGAATCGACACATTAGATACTTCAGCAGTATCTGCCAGCCAGTCCTTTTAATTCCTTCTCCTCTCTTTTTCTCTCTTTCCTTCTAAACGGGTGGATTCTGCTCCTCAGACAGAGCGCCGGAATTTACCTTCCTATTTCAAATGAAAACAGTAACCACAAAGGACCAGGTGACATACAGGAAGTGGCATCAAGTATCAGAGGACAGTGGCCCCTGGGCTTGGTGACTAAATGTGGTGAGCCCCTACGTTTCCCCAGGTGGCTGCTTCAACAATGCCCCAGGCCACCCCCCTTGGGGAAGGAGGTGACCCCAGAAGGAGCCCAGGGGCTGGGAGAGAATCCTAGAGACCCTGGTGGCTGGAATTCACAGGGTGATGCCCAAGGAGAGAGCTGGAAAGAAGGGATGTGAATTCCTCCTCTCCGTCTTTCCCAGTGGAGGGAGTCACTGCAGGTGTGTGTGGGCTCCCGCTGAGGCGGGGGTGCAGACAGTGCAGGTGAGGAGAAAGGGGCCAGCGCTTGCAGGGCGCAGTGTTTGTCCTCAGCCACCGAGCCAGGTAGAGAGCCAGAGTTTCAGTAACTAGTCCTCCTGACTATGCCCTGGACCTATCACATCGTAAGAGCAGGACCTGAAAGGTGCAAGCCTTTGTAAGTCACTTCTAACTGCAACCCAGAGCAAAACTCAAGGGCATTCCTATGAACACAAATGTAGCCAATGTTCAACAAAGTCAAATTTATGATTCTGGACATCCAGTTAAAGATTACCAGGCATGCAAGGAAAACAGGAAAATACTCTGATAAAGAATCATTTGAGACCAACCCAGACCTGGCACAGATGTTAGCGGTATTGAGAAGGGTAGAAAAACAGACTGTTTAACTGTATTCGAAGTGTCTGAGAAAGAAAGGCTGCCGTCAGGTCGGGGCTTGGGCTGTGGGGAAGCAGCCTTAGCATGTTGCAAGCCAAACTTGATGGGAGATTCTGGCCAGAGCTCAGAAGACCAGAATGTCCATAGAAATGCAGACCCTAAAGGCCAGGCTCAGATTTTAGCTGAGAATAGGACTTCATCGGCAGTTGTACGTTATGCTTTGGCGGAAAACTTGACATTTTTTTTGCTCATGTCCTGAGATTTTGCAGGAGACTGAGATTAAAAGTGGTGGAGTGATTAATCTGGCAGTGGAAATTTCAAAGCGGCCTGACGAGGCTGGAGAGTTTATGATGTAGCTCAGTGATGAGAGGATGTGCTCAGCACATGCAGGGCCCTCGTTTGATCCCTGATTGCAAAGAACAAAAAACCCTACATATACAGGCTTGCATGGGTCCCACTGACCTGCTGAGGTATAGCTCACTCCCCTGATAGGCTAGAGCAAGCCTTGTTCCTCATGATGGCTGGGAAGCAGAGAGAGAAAGTGCCAGTGTTAAGCACAGACTACCACTGAGCTGCGCCCCCAGCCCTGAACGGTCTCTTCTTACTAGTTGCCGTGTTTATCAGCAGTGTTGTTCTAATGGTGTATTTTGCGATTCTTTTTCTTCCTTTAAGTGTCAGAGTTCTAAAGTTTTTTGGAAGGTTCTGGTGAACTACATACTGCTTGGGGGCTCTGACCTACTTTGGATGGGTCTTTGTAAAGGAGAACACGGTTATCCCCAAGGTGACTGTGCTCCGGCTTTGCCCGTGTGAGTGTGTGAAGACCTGCCAGCTCCAAGGCTTTTATTGCGCAAACACAATAAAGCAGCAGGCAGCCGAGCAAAAGCCAGGGAGATTGCATTGTACTTGACTTCCCTGAATTAAATTTCATTCATCTCAGTGTTTTGTGCAGCTTATTTCATAAGTAGATTGTAAGGATTGAGCAGCAACAGCTGTGGGTGTGCACACACGCGCGTGTGTGTTTGCACGCACTCCCATGTACATGTGCTTATTCTCTTTTTTTTTTTTTTTTGGTTTTTCTCCGGTACCGGGAACCAAACTCACGACCTTCCGCTTGCCAGGCAGGCGCTTTGCCACTGAGCTAAATCCCCATCCCCACATGTGCTTATTCTCAATAGGTGAGCAACACAATGTGACTACAACAGGAGTCAGACTGCAATCAACGCTGTGGGATAACCTGTACAGCTGCTTAGCTGGTACTGCTTCAGTGGGGAAGGGAGTCATCTAGGAAGGGTGCATGGAGTGAAGAAAGGCATTTTGGGAAGGGAGCGGAGTTTGGGTTCAGATATTCTGATCAGCCTCCTACGCGTCTGACGGCTATCTGAGCGCACCGGACTGGGGGTGCTAGTGACAGCATAATCTCAGGCTGCTGTCTGTCTCTAGGGAGGCCTGCAGGCCTGGCTATTGCGTCTCCGTCCTGAGGCCTGGCTCTGTTCAGATTTGCCTCCTGCCACAATCCTGGTGTCTCCTCGTCTGCACTGACTCCCTCCAGGGCCCAGTCCCTCTCTGACTGCCCATTAATTTCTATCTAGCTTAGCTGCCTGGGGTAGTTTTATCGTGAAGTGCGGCAGCAGTATTGCCGTTTTAGATGCTGAGATTAAAATCTCAAGATAATTGGATTAAAACTTGCGTACATTTTGGAATGTTTGCATTCACGCATGCTTAATTCTTATGCCCGGCAGCTTAATGTCTGCTAGTCATTCCGTCTTGAGGCCTGGGTCGTCTGCAGAATTTTAATGTCTCTACCTAGAACTAATAAAAAAAGTCACCTGTAGTAATAACATAAGCAAGACATATTCTCTGGTCATTATCAAGACTTGATTTTGAGGGTAAACTGGGCCTGGGGGTGCACGCCTGTAATCCCAGCACTTGGGAGGCTGAGGCAGGAGTATCGTTGCAAATTCAAGACCAGGCTGGGGTACAAAGTGAGCTCAAGGCCGGCCTAAACTACATAGCGAGACCCTGTCTCAGAAAGACAAAAACTAAAAACGAAAAACTCTATTTTGAGGGTATGTGATCATGGGTAGAAAGAACGCTGCAGTGTGAATGTGGAGGTGTTTTGTGTACTTTGGCCTCTAGGGGGCAGCAGGGTCTAGTGTAAACGTCCGGATTTGCACTAAGGAAACTTAAGTGCTTTGCCATCTCAGAGCTTCCGTGTAACCTGAAAATATTTGTCCTCTGACTCAGAAAGTTAACGCAGGGAATAGATAAAATAACACTGACAGTCACAAAGTCTTGGAGAAGGATGTTCTGTGATCACCGCTGCTCTCTTTGTGACTACATTAAAAAGGAAATGGATGTAGTTAGC
Organism: Chinchilla lanigera; assembly: GCF_000276665.1. Lineage (NCBI taxonomy): Eukaryota > Metazoa > Chordata > Mammalia > Rodentia > Chinchillidae > Chinchilla > Chinchilla lanigera. Next base: position 3,276,552 of record NW_004955505.1, on the reverse strand, counting down.
GTTATGGTTCCATAAAATCACGTGGCAATAAAGAAAGCAAAGGTGTGAATAGCTTCAGTGCCCGAGCCTGTCCTCTCCCCGCCTCTCTGGCTGGGGCACAGGCACTCTTCGAGGCAGGCAGCGTGGGGCTTTTGCTAAAATACTGTTGTATTATCTTAGCACATTAAAGAAATCTTAGCAATCATTAAAGTCACCTGTCACTACACTACGTGTTATTAAAAGCTGCCTATCGTGGGTCAAAATTCTTTTTTTTTTTTTGGTTTTTCTCCGGTACCGGGAACCGAACTCACGACCTTGTGCTTGCCAGGCAGGCGCTTTGCCGCTGAGCTAAATCCCCAGTCCCTGCGGGTCAAAGTTCTGAAGCTGTGTGGGATCAGTTTTGTGTTTACTGTGATTGTGTATTTCTCCTGTTCGAGCACCGTGTGCCCAGGCGAGCACTGCTGTAACGCGTGGCTTCAGGAGAGCAGAGCTTATGCACGTATTGTAGGGGACCACGGTGTCCTTTAAGTTATCCGTTTTCCTTCCTTTTTCTTGTGTTTCTGGCGCCTGAATTATTGCTGCTCAGTGACTCACATTAGAGTATTGTAGTAAAAGGATCTCGCCCCTTTGGTTTTACTGGAATTGCCAGTTTCGGGAAAACCGACTAAGTGCAAAACTGAAAGGAGATTCAGAAGGCAAAGGGGCAGGTGGAAGGGTTTGTTTATAATCTTAGTGAGAGGGGCTGGGGATTTAGCTCAGCGGCAAAGCGCCTGCCTGGCAAGCGCAAGGTCGTGAGTTCGGTTCCTGGTACTGGAGAAAAACCAAAACCAAAAAAAAAAAAAAAAAAAAAAAACTTAATGAGGTTGGTATTGCTGTTGTTTTCATTTAATCTGGATCTGTTTCAACCAAAACTTCCTAATGTTTAGGCCACACCCTTATAACCGTGTATGTACTTAATCTGGAAAGAATTTATCAAAGTAATCAAAAGCTGTACTGAGAGAGCTGGTAAAGGGTCAGAAAACCCAGAGCTGCTCTGTATTGTAAATAAGTCCAGGGGCTCCTTTCCCACGAAACAAATCATTTCCATTTTCTTGTTTGAATGGTCTCAAGCTTCCGTCTCAAGCCAACTAATGAGCTAGGCTTCTTTTGCCATTTTTGTGAATGCTTATTTGAATGTGCATTGTTCCTGCATAGATGGGACAGAATGGAAATGGGGTGACACAAACTAGTCTAACCAATTCTGAGACCTAGAATGAACAGGAGTGTACTTGAAGGAGGAATTAAATTATTTGAAAACTATTGGTTGTGTGTGTCGATGGTTTGTTCTTTTGTTTTTATACTGGGGATCGAGCCTAGGGTTTTCTCACTGAGCTGCATCTCCAGCCCTTTTTATTTTGAGACAGGGTCTTGTGAAGTTGCCCTTGAGCTTGTAATATTCCTGGTTCAGCCTCCCAGGGTGCTAGAATCACAGGTGTGTGCCACCTTGCCTAGCTGAGATAAGTTTATCACTAGGACCTTTGGCAAGAGTAGATGGTCTGTGCTTGGTTTGTCCAGTTCATACAGAGTAATTGTATTCTTTTGTGCTAGATGTCTTCAGTGGACCCAGCACTTAGTGGTTGTGGTTGGTGTGTGTGTGTATGTGTGTGTGCACGTGTACATACGTGCTTGCTGGGCTGTTATAAAATGGTCAGCACATCAGACACTATTACGGTTACCATTGTCCTTGTGCCCACAGTGGCCTGTGGCACATTCACACAGACTGGACACTGCAGTAGAATGAGCTCCAGTGTCCTGGGGGTGCAGGGGACACTGGATGTGTGCGCCTCGCTCGGGGAGCTGGGTGAAGGATTCTGCCTCTGGGGCTGCACCATCGACCGCTTAATACTGAAATCATGACAAGATTGCTTTCGTGTCTGTTGCTCAATGAATCTTTTTTTTCTTTAAAGCTTTCTCATTCAGTTCCTTTTAAACTTGCATCATTCCCTACCGTTTGTTTGTTTGGGTGTGCTGAGTTCGGGGTGAAATAACAGGTGCAAAGGAATACGAGTTAACAGGAAAAACTTGTAGCGTATTTTTCCCTGCTTTGCATGCTGGTGGCTGCGATATTTTTCTCTCTGTGTGATATGCTGTATTTCCTGCTTATAACGTGGCTATTTGTGGGGTACCTGAGTTTAGCGGTATTGCTGCTTCCCACAGGAGCCGGCGCTGCACACCACGTGGTGACTTCTAGCCCCCATCTCGTAGCTGCGAGAACCAGCTGTTGGGTGCAGTGTGCCCCCTCTCCCGTGAGGCCCGGAATGGGTCGAGTCACCTGACAGGTTAGTGGCAGTGTTACAGTGGGTGTGGGGCCTGGACAGGTTTCTAGGTTTTTGTGCAGGAGGAACAAAGAACTGGAGTGGCCCCTGAAGGCAAGGGAAAAGCAGCGAGTTTTCGTCAGGTGACAGCACTCAGAGGGAGCACGCGCAGGTAGGAAACCGCTGGAACGCCAATAGCTTCTTTAGGGATTTGTGCTGGGCCCAGGACGCTGCCCATTGGGTCGTCCAGAGCGTGATTGACAGGGAGGAAGTTGGGCAGCTGTGTCTACTGCGCATGCCCTTCCCTACCACGCGTTCCTGCTCGGATGTGTGAGGTGCAGTCCAGATCGCCAACCTCCAGTGAGCTCCAGGAGGAGAAGGGTTGCTGTAGGTCAGGTAGGAGTCTGGCACGCATGTGTCCTAGGATTTCAGGACTTTCCGGGACGGGCCCAGGGGTCTTTGTTTTTCTTACCTCTGCATCCAGGTCCTGTGCCTTAGCACAGAGGTGGGGAGTTGGCCCTGGCCCTGGGTCGGGGCCTGGCAGCCCCAACTGTACTTTCTATTATTAGCAAGGACAGGGTTGTGTTACATGGCTTCTAGTCTTGCTTTCATTGTTCTGGATTGAACAGTAATCCTTCCAGACGGAACTGAATCAGGAGGGAGACTTCTTGTTTGGGAAGCAGTCAGCCGTTGTGTTAGCACGCTGTCACCGTGACAAAGCCCTAGAGAAGTCCACTGATAAGCAGGAAGGGTTTGTCTTGGCTTATGGATTCTGAGAGCTCAGTCCATGGGTAGCTGGGGCCAGAGTGTGTGGAAGTGAAGCTGCTGAGCTCCTGGCACCCGGGAGTAGAGTGAGGCCGAGGGGCAATTTGAGCAAGTCTCAGCTACTTAGCAGGCTGAGTAGGGAGGATGACACGTTTGAGGCCGCCTTGCAACTTAGCAAGACCCAGTCTAAATAAGTAAATAGGTAGGTAGATCTGTCCGGAGTTAGGCAGGTAGAGATTTGAAAAAGAAAGCAAATGCATGTAAGGGTCTGCAAGTATATTAGAGCTGGGCTTGTAGCTCAGTGCAGGAGCGAGTGCTTAGCATATGCAAGACCCAGGTTCACCGCCAGCGCCCTCCTCCTGAAGTCTCAGCATCTCGAGCAGATGTTTATTGTGAGAGAGTGAGTCAGGCACTGCCAGATCATTATGGGAAACAAAAAGACCGAATATACAGCTGACTCAATTTTATTTTTTATTTTACTTAATCTTAACTTTAAAAATGTGCTAGTTGGCATTAAGTAGAACAATCATTCTGAAAGTTCACCTAGCTTTTCCTTTTCAACAAGTACAGAATTCGCCCTGAATGTCACAGTGGCAGAGCTGGAAGGGTTACAACAGTGTGGCTGGAGTGACACAGACACCACCAGACGGGAGCCGCGAGTGTTTGCAGAGATTGTTGCAGGGGAAATACTGTCTGGGCTGGGTTCCTGCAGGGTGGGGACTGGGCCGAGGGTGCCGAGCTGGGAACAGGAGAGTGCGTCCCTCCTGCATGGAGAGCACTGCACTCATGTATGGAGAGCTGGGAAGCTCGCCCTCACTGGCTTGCACGGTGCTCGTGAAATCTCCCAGGAGCGCGTTTCACGTTGTGCTGTGTGCTGTGATGCTGTTTACTTGGTGGTGATCGTGGGAGGCCGTGCTGCACCTTCAAGGGCAAAGACTAGGACCGTTCCCCCATCATCCCTGCACCCTGGGAGGCCGAGGCAGGAGGATTGCAAGTTTGAGCCCGGCCTGGGCTGTTTAGAGACTTACCAAGACCCTGTCTCAAAGGGGAAGATGAGAAAGGGTTAGGGAATGTAGCTCAGTGCAAAGGCTGTGAATTTAGTCCCTGGTTTGGCAAAATAAACAAATTTGCTAGTGCTCGGTCTGTGTAGGAGCCTTTAACGCGTGCCCAGTGAACGAAGCTGTGAGAGACCTTGTGTGAGAATGTCCAGCCGTTCAGGGGACTCCGCAGGAGGCAGACGGGGCCGTCGGGAAAGGACGAGCTGGCACAGCACGTCTGGAGCCCACCTTCTCGCACCAAAGGCTTTTTATGGTCAGCTGACGCGACCTGGGAGAGCCAGGCTTGTGCTGCACAGCTTCTGACTTCACGTTTTGTATTTTTCACGCCACACTACAGAAGTTAGATTTACCCTGAGGAGAATGTAATGGACTGAGGATTTCTGAAAAAAGAATAGGGTTACGTGGCCAGATTCAGAATTTTAAAAAGCGACAGATGTGCAAGGTGGGGAAGCCAGATTGGGGAGGAGGCTGTCGGCATTGTTTAAGCCATCCAGCCTCGAGTGTGTGTGTGTGTGTGTGTGTGTGGCCGGCCACTGGGTATTGGGAGGAAGATACCAGAACTTGGTCCTGACGTGTGCAGGAATGTGTTGACCATGCACCTTCCTGACCCCTGTGTGCACTGGTGACGACCGCATGGCTCAGGGTCGCGTGTTGCATCCGTGTGGGACGGAGCCCCACAGTTCAGAGGGGCGTGGTGCTTCTGCCCTTCCAGTTCAGCATCTTGCCGGACGTTGCAGCGCCCGTGTGCTGGTGTGGCGGACCGATGGAGTAGCTTGTCCAGCTGTAAACGATGATAGGGGAGTGTAACGAGTGCTGTTGGAGGAAGCGCGTGAAGAAGAGGCCGCCAGTGCGAGTAAGCAGGACTCGCAGCGCGTCCCCTTCCCGACACCGTGACGCGAGGGCGGTGATCAGCCAGGTAGTGTGGGCCTGGCTCCTGGTCCGGGAACCAAAGCTGTCGTATCTGGGACCCAAGCACCGCTGCTCTGCTGCCCAAGCAGCCCACTGGGAGCGTAAATTCAGCCCTGGTGAAAAATGAAAGGGACAAAGATTAATGAAAGGAGGACTTTTTGTAAAGAGGAAAAGGAAGGGAAGAGAGGAGAAGGTAGATAGCTACCCTGAGCAGAAAGACTCAGGTGGGGGCTCGGAAGGGAAGGCGGACTGCGAGGCCCTTTGTGCCTGGCTGCTTTTACAGGGGCGAGGGACCCTGCCCCGCGCCCAGAACCTGCGGTAACGATGGGCCTCCCGGCAGCTCCGCCTGACGTCACTTCCGCATGCAGCTTCTTCCTGCCGGTTTACTTCCTGCCCTTGACCTGCCTTTTAAGGCCTTATCTTTGGGGTGGGCAGCTAGTCGGCAAGGGAGTGTCGTGTTCTGCTTAGCTTAGCGTTAGTAAGGGGGACTATGGATCTCTATTGTACTCTATGACGACCCTAGAGTGAGTAATATACTGGCTTTAGAATGAATATATGCGTATATGTGTGTGTGTATGTTAGTGCATAGGTGTGAGTACACACTCCCTTAAAGACAGTCAGCACCCCCTTTGTTTCCTGTACATTTTATTGGAGGTAGGGCAGGTTATTATTTGTGCCCCTGGCTTTCTCTCTCTTCCTGTCAGCTTTTCTTTTTTTCCTTCTTGGTACAAGTTCCAAGGCCATTTTTAAAAAATCTTTTTTTCCCCTGTTTTTCTACCCCTGTGCTTGACCTACTTTTTAGGAGAATTTCTTGTGAACTTTGTTTTTAACTCTATCTAGGCAGGATTACTTAGAAGACCAAATGAGACCCCTACTTTGTTTATTTTCCCTGTCTACAGACCCCTGACCCTATGATAGGACAACAAGCTGACCAAAAAATAAATGAAATTAGAAATATTACCAAGTTCCTTTGCCTCTATGTACATTAGGAGATGACTGGATAAAGAAAATGTGTTTGTACACAGTGAAGTACTACCCTGCCATAAAGAAAGATGTTTCATTTATAGGAAAATAGATGCACCTTGAGATCATAATATTAAGTGAAATAAATCAGACACACAAGTTTAAACATTGCATAGCTTTTCATATATGAGAAATCCAAAATATGAATAAAAAACAAAGAATAGGCAGATAATAGAAAACAGGGCCGGGTGTGGTGGCACATGCCTGTAATCTCAGCACTCGGGAGGCTGAGGCAGGAGGATCACTGTGAGTTTGAGACCAGCCTGGGCTACAAAGTGAGCTCAAGGCAGCCTGAACTGCACAGCGAGACCCTGTCTCAAAAAGACAAAAAAAGAAAAAAGAGAGAGAGAGAACTTAAAAAGGTGGGTCTTTTGCATAAGGGAAGTGGGGGAGTGGAGAAGGGGTGGAAGAAGAATTAAGGTGAGGAGTGTAGTTAGTATGTGTTGCAAATGTGAACTAACGAAAGGAATAAAAGTTGGAAAAAGCAAAGTGAATCAAAGGGACAGTGCTCTCCCAAGGCTGAGCTTATGCTCACTGTCGCTGAGTATGAATTTTGCCTTCTGTTTCACAATGCCTTGAGAAACTGTTACAAACTCAGTATTTACGATGTTTTCCCTTGTATTTTTGTATCTTATTCCACATCTGTTCTTGTGTGTTTTAATGTACTAGTACAGTACTGCATGTGAAACATCAATAACTGTACGTACCTTGGAGTATAGGGTTAAAAGTTTCACTGGGCCGCATGGTGAAAACAACTGAGATGACTGACTCAGAGAAGTGCTTAAAAGCTGAGGCAAAAAGGGGTTGGTGGTGTGAGGGTCTGTTAGGGAGTTACTGTGGCCCAGTGACGTGGACTCCTTTGTGTATGTCACATGTGACAACACTCATTCTGTCAGGTTGATGTTGCCATTGGATAGCCAGCAGTTCGAGGCTTGGAGGTGTCCTCCTCTGCCCGAGATCACAATTACTGATGCACACATTGAGTCTCTTCCTAAGCCCCTTCTACGTATGGTTTTCCCTGTTTAACGGCCCGTTTTGGGACTGTTTGAACCTGTGAGACAGGAGCATGAGCAGCACAGCGGCCTTAGGGTGGCTTCTTCTACAGGACAGCGCTGTAACTTTGCTGGTTGTACCACACAGCGTCGTACTGTAGCCGTGTGTTCTGTTACACCCTACAGTGCTGCACGTAAGGGTTACAAAAATAAAAGCAAAGCCATCAAGCTGGAGTTTCCTGTGACCGATTCTTTCGTCCGACTGTTGTAATGCACATACTGTCCACAATTCATTTGGAGACCAGTTCATTTCATGACTTAATCACAACAGCGCAACTTGGTTGTTAAACAAGGTGTGTCCGTGTTGTTTCTACAGCATAATAGAGCACTTGAAAATGCCATTAGCAGAGAGAAAGAATACAAGTAACTGATTTTGCCCAGTAGATCTCTGCTTGAATTTTTCATGATTTTATTAACCCTTCCTGAGACGTGTTACACTTGCACTGATGTATGTTGTTTGGTTTTGCATTTGGGGTCCATAACTTATTCATCATGCTCAAAGTTAATATTGATTCTTATTAGTTTGTGATTGATAATAAATTTTTCAGTTGGGAAATACTGTTGTTCTTTTGGGAGAGTATATTTTGAATCAGGGGCGCGTGGAAAAACCTGCAACTATTGAAGCACTTAGAGCTGGTGTTCCTACCACATTCAAGGCTGTCCTGCCTGCCAGTAGGAAAGGTTTTCGTGTCTCTTTATGATTTACAGTGTCTCTAGGCCAGTGATGGCAAACCTATGGCACACACATTATTTGTTTTACTTTTAAGAAGAAGATGTTAAAGTATAAGTTGTTTTTCTAAATTAAAACTTCAGTATTCAAATTTAGTTACAGTGTGGGGTAAACGAGTGGGTTGGGGTTGCGGCTTGGGCACCCGTCTCTAAAAGGTTCGCCATCGCCGCTCGAGGCTGTAAGAAGAGCGTTGAACCGATCTCCCCAGCCTTGATGGGATCGGCACATTCCAGGTTGCGTGGCCGTAGCCTTCGGCCGCAGAAGCCCACGGGCTGAGGACAAACGGCAGGACAGTTCAGAGGCTTCTGCACCGTGAGCTTGGAGGAAGCTTTCCATGTATTCATCTGTTCCTCTCCTAGCGACCTCTTTTGCCGGCAGTGTATATTTGCCCGCTGCGGATTCAGCAGGAGTGGAGTCTGAGCCCACTCTTTGCACACGGGGCTGAGACTCGCTGTGAAGCAGCAGCAAGACCTTCCTAGGAGGAATTCCGGAGCACCGCGCATCTCTGAAATGCAAGCCTGTGCGGTGGGCCCTGCGGCCAGCCTTGCTCTCGCCCTGGAGACTGCCGGCCCTTCCTCTCATCCCTGAAGGCTTTAACGGTGGCCTTCGCGGCTGTGGGCTTGGCTTGCTTAGTGTGCGGTGGTTCACGGCGAGCAGACGCTGCGTTTCTGTGGTAGGATGGTGCGGAGGATCACGGCTTCTGCGCGTGCGTCGTGGGGAGTCCGCCCAGCCCTGGCTGCGGGTCGCAGGTCCGCCTTACACAGTGGTGCAGGCTCCGGCCGGGCACACTGATGTCCTCGGGAAACGATCACTCCTGTGACACACCACCTCTGTCCCACTCTTCCTGTCTTCTGACCCAGGGCGGGGACTTTGTCACCGCTCGTTTCTCCATTCCCTGCGACTTTGCTCACCTTTCCCATCATTTCCACTGCAGGCCTGCCGGGCGCTAGCACTTGGCCTCTCCGTTACTTCTTCATCTGCGAGAAACTACTATATATTTTATAGTAGTTATATATATATTTTTTGTAGCCCAGGTTGGACTCATACTCAGGGTGATTCTCCTGCCTCAGCTTCCCGAGTGCTAGGGTTACAGGCATGTGCTACCAGGACCCGCTGTGTTCTATTTAAAGCCAAACCTTTTTTGTTTAAATAGGTTCCCATATGTTACTAAAAACAGACAAAAGTAGAATTCAGTTTAAAAGTGCAGAAATGCTTGAGACCACCTCAGTTGCTTTCCTTCCTCGGTAGTTGTGGGGAGAAGTGGAGGGAGGTTAGGAACCGTGCGCGTAGCACCCCGCGTGTGTCTGGAGTTGCGGTGGAGGAGGCGGGGCTTCGAAGTTTGCAGCGTGGAGGAGGCGGGGCTTCTGAAGTTTGTAGCCGCAGTCTCCAAAGTTGTAGCACTTACAGAGAGTCAGGTGGGAATTCCACACTGTGAGCCCTCGGAATTCCCACTTTCCCACTATGAGCGTGATTTCTGATTTCTCTTGGAAGCGATAACGTCTGTGTCAGAAAGCCTGCCGCGGCGTCTGTCACAGAGGACGTGCTTGATACATAAAAGGTATCTGAACTTTACTGCCTAGCTGTAAAGCAATCAGTTCAAAATAAAAGCACGTAAGGAGAATTCGCAGCAGGGCTTCTCCTTTCTGGGCAAAGGAGCAACTTGAAATGAAACGTGTTACATAATTCTGTGGGTTTTTTGTTCCCCTTTCTGGATAAATGTGATAGGGCTAGTCACGGAGAGCTTTGCTATTTTCAGTGCAAGTGGAGGCCAACAGAAAGATGTGGGAAGCTGGAAGATCAGTGTGGTGCTTTGTTTTCCTTTTTGGTGGTGCTGGGATCAAACCCAGGGCCTTTGCACTGAGCTGTAGCCCCGGCCGTTTGAATTTTTTTTTATTTTGAGACAGGCAGGGTCTACTAAGTTGCCAGGGTTGGGCTTGAGCTTGTGATCCTTCCTGTCTCAGCTTCCCCGAGTGCGGGAATTACAGGCATGTACCACCACGCCCAACTCAGCTTGACACCTGAGTAACAAGGGTTTGTGGCGAGGGTTTAAATAAATTTTTAGTAGGTAAGGATTTCCACAGCTGGTCTTGGTATAACGCCAGAAGCCTCCTGGTGCCAAGAAGCTTGGGACAGAAAAGGGATAAGTGAAGTGGTGCGGTGTGATCAGGCTCCCGGGGTATGACTGGATTCTAGGTAGTATTGAAAGTCCGATCAAAAAATAGGGTGTATGTTTTAATTTTTAAAAATGTGTTGCACTGGCTGGCTTCCAGGAAGATGGGGGCGTGGTGAGCAGCGGAGAAAGAGCCTGTCTGAGATTTGCTGTCGGACACTGGAGCATAGCAACTCGAGGAAGGGAAGCGGGAGGGAACGGGTTCTTTGGGCCCGGGAGGGATCTGCAGTGAGAACTGAAACCCATGGGGAGAGCGAAGAGAGAGAGACTTCAACCGAGACGAAGGAGGGGGAGGAGCGGTTCAGACCTGCGCACGCTCGGCGACTGCTGGCGACTCCAGAGGCCTCCGCGGAGAGACGGACAGACGCAGCAGTGGAGGGGAGCAGTAGCCAGGGGTGAGTGCTGAGGGCTCGGTCGTCCTGTGGAGAGGGTGATTGTCGGGGAGCCATCTTAGAGAGGGGCCGGCTGAGCTCTGGACTCAGAGCAGCTGCCTGGTCCATCCGCGGCTCCCAGCTGAGTTCAGGCCCACGGAAGGTGCGCGGATGGCTGCGGGCTGAACAGGTCTGCTCCCAGTCTCAGCCAGAAGCCAGCCCGAACTTCAGGGGAAGTAAAGGTGCAGGCTCTCGGGCACTGTCCACTACCCTGCCCTCTGCCGTGAAGCTACTGCCGGCTTGCTGGGTTACATCACCGCAGATCTGGACTGTCTCCACACATTGTCTACCAGTGACAGCGGAGGCAAACCTGGAAGTGGACTCTCTCATTTTCTTTGGAGGGGTTGGTGGTTTTTCTTCATTGTGTGATGTGTTTATATGTGAATGTAGTTTCTAGTTTTTTGTGGTGGATCTGTTCTTCCTCCTCCTTCCCTCCTGTATTCCCCACCAGTTTCCCAAAGTTCCTGCGGTCCTCCTTTGTCGTCCGGCCCCGCTTCTAATCTCTTCCTCTTCTTTTCTCTTTCCCCCCCCCAACGCCTTTTAAAATGTATTATACTAAAAGACACGTTGCCGCTCCCCCCCTCAGAATGGTCCCCCCACCTCAGACGCAGTTCTCCGGTCAGTGTGCCGCCCTCGGCGTGGAGTTCTGGAGTCCTGCTTTGTGTCTCTGTGAGGTGTGAACAAACACAGTGCGCGCAGCTGCCTGGCGCCGTCCGCTGGAAGGCGGGCTCGTGAAAACACGGCGCCGTGGCCTCGTGCACACTTTCCCCGGGTCTGGCCCCGTGCCGCTCCGGCTCCTCCCCAAAGTCCCCCTGGACAGGAAAGGAAAATGTTCTCCGTGGATTCAGGACGTAGAAGCAGCTACCTCAGTGTGGTAAGGACCCAGAAGAGAGAGGACTTCAGACCAGCTTCAGGAAGTGCACGAGCGGTGGAGTGGTCTCTGGACCCCCGGGGGTGTCTTAGTGTAGTAATCACACACGCAGTGTGCTTCTGACCACTCCCCGTTCATCACACCCCACGCTGGGCCGTGAGCGCCTCATCCCTCCCGCCGCTGAGCGGCACAGTGGCCGGGAGCCCCGCTGGTGGATCAAGTCAGAGGAGGGTGCCCTTTCCACTCCCGTGGTCTGAAGTCTTTAAAACCCCCTCTCTGTTGTTTGCCAATTGAACGTGACAAAGACGAGGCTCCTGGTGTCTCCGGAAGGGGCATTTCTCTCTGCAGAGGCGAGTGAGAACCAGGCATGGGGTTCCCATCCCTGGGCACCTTTTCTGCCCAGTGGCTGCGGACAGCGCCTCCTGGAAGGTGGCCCCTATCTGCCCCCAGTGGGCACCATTTGCCCTGCGGTCCGAGTCCTGCTGCCACTAGGTGGCAGGAGAGAGGCAAGACTTGCCCCTGTGCTGTGAGATCAGGGAGCCGCAGGATGGGAAGAAGGGCCCTAGAGTTTATTCCAGGCCACTTTGATTTTCCTTGCAGTGGTGAAGTGTATTATTTAGGATGTTACACCTTAAAGGCCCGAATCATAAAGTCTGACTTGGAAACCCAAGGACTCCAGGCGCTGCCATCCCCAGTTTGTAGCTGCACTTACAGAGCGTGGGAGAAGCGCGCTTTCCCGGGACTTCTCGGCTAGTGACTGGCCTGTCTCGCCCCGCTTCCAGTTCTGTGCTGATTAAGCTCATGCTTTAGGTGTAATCTGTGGAAGGTGTTCTGCGTTCTGCCTCTGGCTGACTGTAATCCCGAGTGTCCACCCTGCACAACTCACACCAGACCCTGCCGGTCAGCAGATGTCAATGACTGTTCTCGCCAGTTCTGTGCTTAGAAGAAAGCAGCCGGCACTCAGACGCAAACTGTGGATTCCTAGCAGCCGGCGCCCTGGGCTGTGTGGATTCATGAACACCGCTTCTACAGTACCTGACTTGCAATCAGGGGCTGTGCCTGGAATTGGTAGGTGTTTTCCCTCCGCACCTGTTCCTCATCCTCTGCTTTTTGTGTCTGTTTCTCTTGCTTGAAAATGTGTTAGTGACCTGGGTTTCTTACTGATGCGTCTTATCCCAAGCCTTCAGTGGGAAGAAAACTTCTCCGCATATCTCTAGCCTGAACTGTCTTCCTCCCCTTTGTCCTGGCTTTTACATCGCAGCAGTGCCTTGGAGGGGGGTGTGGAAAGCCAAGTCTCAGGACAGCGGACAGCAGCTGTGCTTTGGGGCGGGGGCTTCAAGCTCCTTACCCACAGCCCCAGGCCTGGCTGTGTGCGCAGAATTGTCTGAAACACAACTTAGCCTTGGTGCATGCATGTGCATGTGTGTGTGCGCGTGTGAGTGCGTGTGTGTATGTGTACACATGCTGGGGGTTTTTCTTTTTAAATCAGACCCACTAAAGGGCTGAAACCGTGGTTTGCAAACCTCCTCCCTTGGAGAAGCTGAAGCCCTTCGGTTATCGTTTCTCTCTACATTTTTATTAGTGTACGTATGTGTGCAGTGCATGAGGATACCCATCCCACCCTGATCTGTTTCACTTCCCCTTTCTGCCTTTTCTCTCCCTCGTCCATCCCTAGATCCTCTTCCCATGTCCAAAAGCTCCACCTCACTGTCCCTGTCATTTTTCTTTTCTTTTGCTCTTGAAATTATTTATCCGTTAAGTTTCTAACATAAGAGAAACTGAGCAATATTTGACTTTCTGTGTCTGATTTATTGCATTTAACATTACGGTCTCAAGGTGCGTCCACTTTGCTACGAATGACTCAGGTTTGTGTATAAATACCACATTCTCTTTATCCATTCATCTGTGGGTGGACAGACAGGCTGCGTCCAAGAGCTAGCTGTTGTGAGTTGTGCTGTTATAAACCTGGGTGTGCATGGGTCACTCTAATAGGATGTCTTTACTCATGCAGGAAGATACTTAGAAGTGGTATAGCGGAGTGGAACAGATTTTAGGTTTGTTTGTTTGAGATTTCAACAGTGGTCATTCTGGTTTACACTATACCCAACAATATAGAAAGATTCCCTTCTCACAACCTTGCCAGGATTTGTTGCTTTGAGTCCATGATAGCTGTACTTTCTGGACTATGATGGGATCTCAGTATGGTTTTAATTTGAATTTCTCTGGCCACGGATGCTGAACATTTTTCCATGTGTTTGCTGGCCACTTGTGCCTCTTCTGAGGAGCATCTGTCCATGTCAGTTGCACCTCCTCCACCCCTTTGAGGCAGCATCTTGCTGTGTGACCTATGTTGGCCTTGAACTCACTGTGTAGCCCCAGGCTTTCCTCAAACTAACAGCAATCCTCCTGCTTCAGCCTCCTGAGTGCTGGGATTACAGATGTGTGCTGTCACACCTTGCTTTAATTGCCCATTTTTTGATTGGGTCTTTTATTTTGGGGGAGTCTAATTTTTTTGAGGTCTTTATATATTCTACCTATTAGTCCTCTGTCTAAAGAGTAGCTGGCAATTTTTTTCCCCAATCTGTAGGTTGTCTCTTCATTCTGGTGGTTGTTTCCTTTGTTGTGCAGATTTTTAATTTGATGTAATCCCATTTGTTGGTTCTTAGTTTTAGTTCTTGTGAATTTGAGATTCTGTTCAAAAAGTCCTTTGCCTATGCTTATGTCTCAAGACATTTACCTCTTTTATCTTCCAGCACATTGTTTCTGATTTTACTGTCTAGCTCTTTGATCTGTTTTTAATTGTAGTTTAGTATGTGGTGATAGATGGTGAGAGATACGGGTTTAATTTCAATCTTCTGCATGTGCATAGCCGGTTTTCCTGGCACCATTTGTTAAAGAGGCTGTCTTTCCTCCAGTGTATATTTTTGGCCCTTTTGTCAAAGATCAGATGTCTGAGTATGTCTGGGGTTGTTTCTGTATCCTCTATCCTGTTCCATTGATCCACATGTCTAATTTGGGGCCAGTACCATGCTGTTTTTATCACTATAGCTTTGTAACATAACTTGAAATTGAGGATTGTGATGCCTCCTGTTTTGCTCTTGTTGCCCAGGGTTGCTTCTGCTATTTGGGTCTCTTCTGGTTCCACATGCTGTTGGTATTTTGACTGGCATTGCATTAAACCTGTGTGTCAGTTTTGGTAGCATGACCATTCTGGCAATATTGATTCTGCCTAGGCAGGAATAGGTTATCTATTTTGTGAAGTCTTCAATTTCTTCTTTTTTAGAGTACTATCATTTTCATTGTACAGTTTACTTCTTTCACTTCCTTGGTTAAGTTAATTCCTAGCTGTTTAATTTTTTCAAAGCTGTTGTGAATGGATTGTCGCATATCAGTTATCTGAGGCACATTTGTTTGGAGGAGCACTGATACCCCACAGATAGTTCTTTTCTCTGTGCAGCAAGGCCAGAAGTGCCCTGTTTTATGAGCTTTTCTCTTCACTGTTTTTGTTCTGAAGCCTGTGAGGTAGGTGAAGTAGATGGTGTCAGTATGTCGCTTGAGACTGGAATGAGAACCATTTGTCCTGTGGGTCCTCAATGCTATAATAAACCTCCCGGGGTCAGAAATGGCAGAGGACTGGCTGCTTAGGAGGCTGAGGCAGGAGGATTGTGAGTTTGAGGTCTGCCTCGGCAACAGCGAGACCCTGTCTGTAAGTACAATATAGAAATGGCTTGGGATGTAGCTGTGTGGCAGAGCGCTTGCCTAGCATTCACGCGGCCCCAGGTGGACTGTCTGGTGCCACAGAGAGAAAAGATGCCAGGGAGGAGGACCGTGGAGTCTACTTACTGCCTTTGTCTACAGTGTGGCACCTGGAGACTGTCAGAATTCTGTAGCATCCCAAGCGGAATCCCAGGAGGAAAAATGACTTTTCTGTGCTTCTAAGACACTAACTGCACAGCCAAGAAGTAGCCAGCTCCACACGTAGAGATACTCTTGGCCTTCTGCTTTCCTTTCTGTCCCGCGTTGCCATTAGTTTCTTGCGAAGCCCTTATTTGCGTTCAAGGAATGAAGCAGGCTGTGTGTTCAAGCGCTAGGGTTAGTCCTGGTTTTTAAACGTGCTGGACTCATGCAGATGACGTTCATGATTCTACAAGAGATTGAAGGAAAAGGAGAGATGTGAGTAGGACATCGGTATTATGCGATCATTAAAAGGCTGATTAAATAATAATAGAATAGCAGTGGATAAAGTTTATTGAGGGCTTTCTGTATGTCAGATAGCATTCAAAGTGTTTTATCTACTTTGTCTCCTGAAACCTCCGTCTTCAGCCAAGCGAAGGTAGAGTCCACCACTGCTCCACTTTTTACAGAGCGGGAAACCTAGGTGCAGAGTTTAACATCATTTTAAGGGTCCTGGTTTCGTAAGTAGGGGAGCAAGTTCAATGTGATTCAGCCTCTCGTGCGCTTGGTCGCAGTTCCACAGCCGGCCGGTGCAGTAGATATTAAACTAAGAGTTATCAGGCAGCGGGCTCGGCTTTATCACTCACTCACCTCTGAATTTGAGCCGCTCGCTTCATCTTGAAGTAGATTGATAATCCCTGTTCCACCGGCAGCTCAACTGAAGGTAAGGAGTAAAGCCCAGAGCCACAGCCACTCCGGTGAGGACACTGCAGGAGGAACGGGTAAAGCAGTAGAAAGTGAGTTTACAAATGTGGATCTGTGTGCCTGACTGCGCGTTTGTAAGCCTTTTTCCCTGTTATGTGGCATTGACCTCAGGGCCTCTGCACTGAGCTACATCCTCAGCCTTTCTAGAAATTATACATTTTATTTTATTTATTTATTTTTTTTGGTGCTGGGAATCAAACTGAGGAAGTTGTGCTTGCCAAGCAAGGGGCTGTGCTGCTGAGCTATATCCCCGGCCTAAAAATTATATATTTTGAGACAGGCTCTTGCTAAGTTGCTCAAGTTGGGCTCAAGCTTGCATTCTCCTGCCTCAGCCTCCCAGAGTGCTGGGATGACAGGTATGAGCCACCATGCTTGGCTGTGCAAAGATTTAAGAGGAGAGTTTGCACTGCTTTCAAAACTCATTGCTCTTCTCAGTAACTTTCCAGATAAGGGACATTAGGGCATCCCTAGCTCCGTCATTCCGGACAGTCGCACACCTCCAGATGCATGGTTTGCTTGAGACTGCTGGGATGGGAGGAATGGTTAGGCCACCCTCCCCTGGAGAGGCCATTTGTTCCTCATTGCACGACTCCCCCGTGTAGCTGTCACTGCCAGTGGCCAGACTGTGACTTCCCCAGGGTGGCCCCTGCGTTAGTCAGAAATGTCACAGAAACGGCACCTCTGTGTGCACATGACTTATGACAAGGACTCTACTCCAGGGCTTGGAGTCCCGCCGGTGTGGAATTGCACATGTGCAGTGAGGCTGCAAGGTGGCGTTGGGACAGCTACGGGGTGGGTATCTGTGCCACCGTGCCTCCTCTTTTTGTTCCATTCAGGCCTGCAGCTGATTTGACGAGGCCCACCCACACTCTGCTATCCTGAGGTCACCAACGTACAGTGAATCTGACCCAAGGTACAGCCCAGGTAGACCGGTGAAATTCACCCGCGCTCTCGGCCAGGACTCCCTGGAGGACTCCCCGGAGCCCAGCGTTTTAGCTAAACACGTTTCATTCAGTAGAAATCCTAAAACCGGTCAACGAAGCAAGCAGATGAGAAGGCACTTTCGTGTTGCGGGACAGCAGCGGATACAAGGAGTTTTGGGGAGAGGCCTGGAAGGCGCCGCGGGCCAGCGGTGGCGGGGGTATGGATTGGCCCCCGGGACTGGGCGGCAGCGTGGCCGGGGACAGTGCCCCTTCTCTCTGGGCCTGGACCGCACTGTTACACGGTGCAAGAGGGTGGGTCTCCCAGGGCGTCGGGGAGCCTGGTGCTGCGCCTGGACCTTGCAGGGCGCTCACTGCCTTTAAGGCTCCGGGCTCTTCAGGGTGCCGTGTCACCATTCTCTTGAAGAGCTGGGCGAACCTGTGGTTGAGCTTCACTCGGCAGCCGTGGTTCATGCTCTGGTTTAACCCTTGAGGAGAACTAGCCCGGGGGAGGGGTACTTGTGCTGCTGCTCATGTTGATTGAGCGACCCCAGTTTGGTTTTTTGGGAAGGAAGTTGATACCGGAGCTCTAACCCCGAGCCTTTGCACTGAGCTACATCCCCAGCCCTTTCTTATTTTTTATTTTGAGACAAGCTCTTGCTGAGTTGGCCAGGCTGGGATACTCCTGTCTCAGCCTCTCAGAGGAATGAGATGACGGGCATGGGCTGTCATGCCTGGCTAGGCAGCCCTAATTGGAAGTCTTCCAGTTCGTGTAGGGATGGTGTTTTGCACATAAATGACTAATCAATGTTTGATTTAAAAGAAGTCTTACGGGGCTGGGATAGAGCTCCGTGGTAGAGCAGTTGCCTAGCATGCATCTGGCCCTGGGTTCCATCTCTTGCACCCCAAAATAAAATCAACCTTATTCTATTTCTGCATTTTTTTCTGAATTGTCCTATAACCAGTGTTTGCCTGCTGTATGAAGTGTGCTGGATATAATGCTGTATTAATTTGAGAGAAATTAAATGAACAGCATTTAGATGTGCTTGAGTTTTAAACCTAGATTTTAATTTATCCTAATATCAGAGTGGAAATAAGATGCTTCATACAAGATAACATTGAACATCTTCTGCTGTGCTTTTTTTGTAACTTAGATTCTCATTTTATTGTAGAGAGCAAGACTCTTTTTTAGTGTAACCTACAAAAGAGGTGATGTTTCTTTCTCAGTAACCTCTTACACCAAAATGTTCATTAATTAAAAATAGCTGGCCGACACAGGAAGCAGCTCATCTGGCAGCTTCTGACCCCGTTCTAAAAACAGATCCAAGCTGCTCAGCGCTGGAAGAACAAGTACTGAGCCTGTGTGATCTGCCGCGGGCAGAGCGTGCTGTGTTCAGAAGGACCACGTGCCCTCACGTCCGTGTTTTCCTGGTTATGAGAGGCGTAAGTGTGTGCGTGTATGTACGTTAGAAAGTGAAATTCTCACCCAGCTGCTGGTGTCAGCTTAGCCTGGTGGTTTCTCTCTGTTTTATCTGAACAGTATACGCTTATTTTAAAAATAGAATTTTACTGGGTTTTCAACTTGGAAAATGTTTTTATCCATCATCAAAACCCCCTTTCTTTTTTTAACTTACTACCCTTTTTAAAGACAGGATAGCCTTTCACTGTAATGCTCTGCTACCACTTGTTAAAACCTGTTTCTTATTAGTAGATGTGTGGGTTAATAATCTTTTCTTTAAAAACATTTTTTTTCCTCGAGAGCTAGTGTACAAGACAGGGGCACTTGCCGCTCCACAAATTTACCATATGTAATGTTAATGATGTCATAATTGGGAGTTTTTTCTGGGCGGGCAATTTCTAACAATTATCATTTGAGAATTAGAAGAACAGCTGTTGGCTGGGTGTTGTAGTAAGACCTGTTATCCTATTACTCTGGCAGGCTGAGGCGGGAGGATCTTAAATTTGAGCCCACCTTGGGCAATTTAGTGACTTTGGTGAGACCCTACCTCAAAGTACAAGAGGGCTGGTGATGTAGCTGAGTGAGAACACCCCGGTTCAGTCCCCAGTACCTTGTTGTAAGGGAGTTACTGTTCTTGGCCCTATTGTAGGTGCGCCGGCCGCCTCCGGCTCCTCCCATGCGCTATCTGGGTGTCCCTCGGAGGGACTGAGTCACGGCAGCTGGGTCAGATGCTTGGGGCCCTTCATCCAGGTGCTCGCAGGGCAGCAGCTGTGTCAGTAGCAGAGAACCAGAGCCGGCGGTTCTTGCCGAGTCCCTGAGGTACAGGTCTTTGCTGGCTGCCATAGCTTCAGGCTTCGGAAACCCTGCCACCTTGACCTCCTGCCTGCTTTGAAGGTCCTGGTCCCTGTCCTCTCCCCAGAGTGCTGGTGTCTGTCTGTCCCTTGCTGATTTGTTACTGCTGTTGTGAGTGTGCGCGACACTCCTGGCCTTTCCTCTGAATTGTGTACACCCCACTGTGAGATTTGAACTGGCACTGAACTTGTCCAGGCTGACTGCCCATTGTTTTCCGCTGACAATAGAAACTCTCTTTTAAGAGACTGGATCTGGTGGGGATAGTGGCTCACACCTGTAATCCCGGCTCTCTGAGAGGCTGAGGCAGGAGGATCACAAGTTGGAGCCCAGCTTGGGTAATTTAGTGACTTACACCCTGGATCAAAATAAAAAAGCCTGGGACTGTATTTCAGTGCAAAGCCTGAGTTCAGTCCCCAGTACTGAAAGATCAGAGACAGAGAAACTGACCAACCAACTGACCCCAAGTTTCAACTCTCTTACTCTGGCTGGCCCTGATCTTTAAGTGATCCTCCTGCCTCAGCCTTCCCAGTAGCTGGTACCCCAGTAGTGTATGCTGTCTTGCCCAGTGAAATTCTTAAGTTTTGTCATTATCAATTGCTTAGATGCTAAGCAGTCTCCTAGATTTAGTTCAGAAGGTGAGTTTCCTCTGCCTAAATATTTTTACATTGATCCTAAGTGAAATTGAGTTTTCAGAAGGAAAAGGGGTTTATTCCACATGACATTTCTTCATGAGCATCTAGCCTATTGTGACTAGAGAGAACGAAGTTTAAAATACTGCCGAAGGGACCTTCTGTCTGGTTATTTGTCACACATGATAAGCTGCCCCAAAACTTAGTACTGGAAACAGCAGCGGACTGGCTCCTGTGCTTCGGGGTGGCCCGCGGTCCAGTGGGGTTCGGTTCTGCGTGCTGGGCGTGGTGGTGCTCTGAGGCTTGGTGGGGAGTTCAGCTGGAACCGCTGGCCATGGGGGCCCTCGGGGGCCGGCCCGGATTCTATAACGGAGGAAGTAGGTGCCGGCAGCTTCCCGTTGGTGTGACTAGTACCCGGGGTGCAGAGCGGAAGGCGAGGAAAGGTTTGTTTTGGCTACGGCTTCAGAGGCCTCAGTCCCTGGCTGCTTGACCCGGTTGCTTTTAGGCCTACAGTGAGGAGACCTTCCTGGCCAAAGAGGGTGGTGGGAGGGGGGGTGAGAGGGGAGAGAGAGAGAGTGCTGTAATTGTTACAATAAAGCCCTTCTCCCCAAAACCCTTCCACCATGAGCCCATAAGTGCATTAAGGCATCCATGAGGCTTTAGAAGCCCAGTGAGGGCAGGCCCGGAGCTGGTCCAGCATCGTTTGTGCCCTGTGCTGGTGACCACAGGAAGGGAGGAGGAAGCGGGCAGCGCCAAGCTGTCCCCGACCCCAGCTGGGCGAACGTCCGCCCAGGGACAGTGCTGCCTGGGTGGCTGCGTGGGTCTCGCCTCCACCCCTCAGCTCTTGGCACGGTCTGAATCTTTCCAGTTTTCCACAAGAAGTGCCACCTGGCCTCCTCCCGTCTGCACAAGGCCCTGCCAGTTTTGATTCTGAGGCATCTCTGACCTTGGCCCTGGCGGTGGGGCTTCTGCAGATGCCTTTCTGCCCGGGCGCGCTGCGTTCACGCCGCAGGTGAGAAGCTCTGACAAGCCTCTCTGGCAGCGCTCCCTGTACCTGGCCACCCGTAAGGCAGGGTGCTGTGGGAGACGCCTGCGGCAGCACAGAAGCTCTCGGGTCTGGCTCTGGTCCTCTGGGCACACACCCCAAGTTCCTGGAGCCTCTGGCCTGGCTGCGGGGCTCCGCCTACACTCCGCAGGAGCAGCCTCCATATCCCGACGGACTGGTGCAGAGGTCAGGTCACACCCCGGGCTGCCGATTAAAACCTGGGCATTGGGGGTAGATCCATGCAGTTTTAGACCCACTGGTCTAACAGCGTGAGCGACAGCCCAAAACTCCCAGTGTTCCCATCCGAGGGTCTCACAGCAGCCCTGGGTTTGACCTTTGTCCTGAGGTCGCGTCTTACTCTGAGCATCTTTTGCTTGCTAAGAGGCAGAAATGGGGAATAGTTTCAGTTCTCAACCCACGTCCAGTGCTTTTATATTTCCTCTAAATTCTGCTTCAAAAGGAACCAACAGTTCCTTTTTAAATCATTACTTCTGTATTTTATCATAAGCAGCTGATACAAGCCAGTTGATACGTTCTGTCATTCTTGGAATCCTCCTTAGATCCCTGGAGTTTGGTCATTCTGGTTCAGTCTTCCGCTCTGCCGCACGAAATAACTTTGCTAGTTACTCTTAGGTCTCTATTTCTTCTGCTACTAATTTGTATTCTGGTTTTCAGATCTTTCCTAACAGCATCCAGCTTTCGACTCCCAAGGGGATCTAAAACCAGTGCCTCTTTTGGGTTTTGTTACAGCAGAGCTCTAACCCTGACACCGAGCCTTGTTTCGGCTACCTATGCCTGCACAACAAGCTGCTCCAAATGTAGCTGGAAGCAATCGTTGTTTTCTTGCTCGTGATTCTGTAGTTGGGCAGGAGTTTGCCAAGGACAGCTCACTCGTAGCTTGTGCTGTTGGTTTGAGGATCTGGACGAGGGCTGTATGTTTATCTGTAAGTGACATTGTGTCTTAGTTACTTTTGCCTTGTATCTGAGACAAAATACCCAGTACTCAAAGTTGGGAGGGGGCCAGGGATATAGCTCAATGGCACAAGTGCCTGCCTGGCAAGTGCAGGGTCCTGAGTTCGACTCCCGGTACCCCCCCAAAAAAAACCTTTGAGGAAAAAAAATGTTGGGAGGAAAGGATTGTTTAGCTCACAGTTTGTGGAGGTTTCAGTCCGTAGTTGCCTGGCTCCAAGGCAGGGTGGCATAGCAAGCAACAAGGGACAGGAGCAGCTTCTTTCTGTCCCGTTCATATTCTGTCTAGGCTGCCTGCATTCCACCCTTAGGGCAGGAGCACTGACACCCGCAGCTATGCCAAACCAATCAGCGGGCTGATTTAGTAACCACACACCCATGATCCTGGCCTTACACACCTGTGAAAAAGCCCCGCCCATGAACGCATGAGGCTTTGCGGGGCCATTGAGACACAGCTACAACACATCACGTGCCCGGCTGGGGAGGGGGAGCCCGTGTGGCTGCCAGCCTCAGTCTCACCGAGGTTTTCAGCTGAGGTTTTGATCTCTTCCCTTAGGACTTTCTGACCCCTATGGGCACTTGGACCATCTCCCAACACGGCAACCAGACCCCAAAATGTAGGGAGAAGTTGCCAGGCCTCTAAAAGACGGGAGCTCAGAAACAGGATAATGAAATTTCTGCCCTTTCTCTTGGGCTAAGCTGCCACAGGCCCAGCCCAGAGCTGCAGAGCTGGGGAGTAGACCCCGGATCTTGGTGGAGACAGTGACCAAGAGCTTCCCACTCTTGTCTTTCCACAACAGTCTGTTGGCTGCTTCTCGACAGTAAGACTCTCTTGGCCCACGATTATGAACTGGTTAAAAAGTAACTGTTCACTCTTTAAAGAAGGTTTTCAAAAAGATGAAGAGCCTTGCTTGATATCTATCTGTAAAAATTTTACATGGCATGTTTCACAGATAGAAGTTCTTTTCTTTTTCTTTTCTTTTTAAGCTGGTCTTTTACGTAGCCCCATGCGCTTGAACTCACTGTGTAGCCGGTGCTGGCTTCTAGCTCAGGCAGTCCTCCTGCCTCAGCCTCCTGAGTGCTGAGAGTGCAGGTGTGCGCCACTGTGCCTGTCTCTGTTTTTTTGTGTAGTTAAATTTTTAAAATTCCTCTTCAGTGGAATAGTACTCTCCAGCACCTTTGGCTGTGCCAGGATGTGTATGTGACCACGGAGTGTGAATGCATTTATGTGTTCTAGTTGATCGTGATACTCCTTCATTTTTCACAAAGGTGGTCTTAGCTATCAGTGTAGAGAAGCAGGTCTCCTGGTCATGACTTCCACTCTCAAAGCGGTGCCCAAAGGCTGCTGTGGCGGCAAAAGGCAGAGCCGGATGCGCCGTGGAAGTGGGGGTGGGGAGAAACCAGCCGGGGCGGCAGAGGGGCCTGCGACTGCTCATTAACTTGAGGGGGCCAGTAAATAGCTTCCTGAATCAGTTAAGCTCTTAGCCTAGTAAATTTCTCCTTATCCAATTTAGAGCTCTATTTTTTAAAAAATCAAATTACTGCTCGTGTGCAATAGTGTTTCAGCAGAGGTTATATCCATCTTGTAGTTTTAACATGCGTGGAATCTGACAGGTGTTGGATCTTTGAGCTGTATTGTGTACTCACTGATCTACTGAGGCAGAATCCGACTGTGTAGTCCAGGCTGGCTTTGAACTCAGGATTCTCCTGCCTCAGCCTCCTGAGTGCTGGGCTTAGAGGGATGCCCAGCTGTACTTCCTATTTTTAGCTTACTCTTGTACTTTTGATGTAATGCCTTTAGTTTTGGTTGGTTATTTATGTAATTTTTGATCATGCTTGCTAAATATTTAATATTTTATTTTATTGGTGCAAGTGTGCGGTTCGTGCAGTTTATTATCATCTTGGGGAGCGGTACAGGTACAGGCCACAGCTTGTTCCTTTTTATTTCTTTTAATCTCCTTTCCTCTTCCCTCCTGCTCCCGTTCCCCTACCCCAGTTTTCATTCTTGCTGACGTTGTTAATCCGAGCTCATGTTATGGCCCGTAATGTTGCCTTCGTTGAGGTTACTAGGTTCCTGCGCATGGCAGATCTTCACTCTTCGTATTTCCCCTGCTCCTCTCCCTTACCCTGCACCCTGGTTGCCCTCCCTATTGCATGAGATCCGTCCCTTTGTCCCTTTGTATCCATCCTTTGCTGTTTTCTTTGTTTGTACTTTGCCTCACTCAAGTGAGAGATGCCTTTCGGTATTTAAGTTTGTGCGTCTGGTTTATTTCACTCAACAGAAGTCTCAAATGTGTCATCCTTTATAGGAGAATAGTATTTTATTATACAGATACCACATTCTCTTTACCCAGTCACCCTTTGATGGGTATACAGGCTGCTTCCAGGATTTAGCTATTAGGAGTTGTGGTGCTATGAATATTGGTATGGATGTGTCGCTGTAGTGTGATGCCTTAAGCTCAATGGGGAAGACACATAGTGGGGGATCTCCTGGTCGTATGGAATCTCTGAGTTCTGCTCTTGAAAAAATCTCTGTACTGATTTCCATAATGGTTGTGCTAGTTTACACTCCCACCAACAATAAGGAGGGTTCCTTTTCACCACAGGCTCACCAGCACTTGTTGTTTGATTTCTTGATAATTGCCAATCTTTCTGGAGTAAGATGAAATCTTAGCACTGTTTTAATTTGCATTCCTCTAATGGCCAGAGATGTTGAGCATTTTTTCCATGTATTTGTTGATCACTTAAATTCACCCCTAACCCCCCAGGGTCTCACCATGTGGTTCAGGCTTGACCTAACTATGTAGTCCAGCCTGACCTCGAGCTTGCAGCAATCCTCCCGTCTCAGCCTGGGACTGCAGGCGGGCGCCAGCACACCTGGCGGCCATTTGTATTTCTTCCTGTGTGAAGTGTCTGTTCATTCCTCTTGCCCATTTCTCAACTGGGTCTTTACTTTTAGTGGTTTAATTTTTTTTTTTTATTTCTTGATATGTTCTAGGTATTAGTCCTCTGAGGAACAGCTGACAAAAACTTTTTCCTGTGCTGTAGGTTGTCTCTAATGATTCTGATGTCTCTGCTGACTGATTCTTTTGCTGTGCAGAAGCATTTTAGTCTGATATAATCCCATTTGTTTAATCTTGATATTATTTCTTGCCTCATTCCCATTTGTTTATTCTTGCTATTATGAGGTTCTATTTAGAAAATCCTTTCCTACACCTATGTCTTCAAGTATTTTACATGTTTTATCTTCCAGTAGGTTTAACATTTCTGTTTTAGTGTTCAGCTCTAACAAGAAGAGATAACACTGATTAATAATTGTATGAAATACTGGAGCACTTACCTTCATAAAACAAAAACTGCTGAAACTAAAAGATCAAATAAAGGGCCAGTGGATATAGCTCAGTGGCACAGCCCCTGCCTGGCAAGTGCAAGGTCTTGAGTTCAATTCCCGGTACCAAAAACAAAACAAAACAAAACAAAACAAAACAAAACAAAACAAATAAACACTAACACAATCATAGGGAACTGTAATACACCACTTTTACAAAGAGAGACGTCAGGGGCTGGGGATTTAGCTCAGCGGCAAAGCACCTGTCTGGCAAGCGGAAGGTCGTGAGTTCGGTTCCCGGTACCGGAGAAAAACCAAAGAGAGACGTCAACTAAACAAAAAGCCAATAAAGACATTTCAAAGTTGAGCCACAGAATCACACCCTTGAACGTATGGACTTAATGGACATATACAGAGTGTTCCACCCCCCTATAACAGAGTACATGTTCTTTTCAGCAGCACGTGGTACTTTGTCTAAAATGGATCACACACTAATTCACAAAGCCTGTTTAAGTAAATACAATTTAATTTTGGAAAAGGTGGCCATGTTTGTGTTTGTTTGAGAAAGCATTTGTCATCCACTGCAGAGTTTGCCAAAACAGAATTCTGCCAATCGCTTCTGTTTTTGAACCAAATTATTGGCACACAAAGGCCTTTATGAACCAGCATGCCACTGTGTCCTCAAGGTCTTTGCATTGGTCATTTTTGCAAGTATGAATTTTATATAGCTTTTCATTTCAGGTGTTTCCCATCTGACATCTTTTCGAGGATTCTATATTTTTGTTGAATCCACATTTAGATTTTGAACTGTTTTTGTTAGCTCATCCGGTTTTTTACCTGTTTCCCAGGAATTCACCGTGAACATATTGAGTGAAATTGCAGTGAACTTTTGGTTTGTTTCCTGTTTGAACTCATCTTTTTCTTCATCCCTTCTATCAACTGTTCATAGATTTCTGCTACCCAGTACTTGTTTCTTCTGCCTTTGTGATCCCTTGCTCTGCCTTGGGAAATTTGGGGGTTGGGGTTGGAGATCTTTTGTGTCCTTGCTTCCATATTATGTGTAACTGTGTTGTTTGTTTGTATATATAGATTTTAAAAATATATATATGTTCCCTGCTGGTTGTGGTGGGGCATACCTGTAATCCCAGAACTTGGGAGGCTGAGGCAGGAGGATCATTGGGAGTTCGAGACCAGCCTGGGTTACAAAATGAGCTCAAGGCCAGCCTGAACTGCATAGTGAAACCCTGTCTCAAAAAGAAAAAAAGAAAAAGAAAAAGAAAAAAAAATATATGTCCCCTCTTTTTTCCACCTCCACTTTTTTTTTCGGGGGGAGATATTTTATGTTGGGAACTAGAGAAATGAGAGTTTGTGGGTTACATGGAGATTTTTAGTAAGATGTTGCCTCCCTGTGAATAATTTTCAGCTCTGTATGTGTTATGGCTTGTGTCTAGAGATCCTGCAAAGCCTCATATGGTCATAGGTGGGGCTTTTTCAGAGGTGGCTGGATCTAGAGTGTGCAGTGCTGGAATTGATTCATGGTGCAGTAGTGCAATGCCAGGATCAAGGGCACTAGGTTTAAGGATGTGAGTGCTGCCCTCCCTGGGCAGCCTGGATAAGGAATAAGAGACAGAAAGAGCTGTGGGCATCTCTTGCTTGCTTTTGCTGTCTTCTGCCTGCCGTGACCTGTTTCTCCTCAGTGACGCCCCTCTGCCATGTGCCGCTTGGCCTTGGAGCCAGCCAACTGTGGACTAAACCTCTACGAACTGTAAGACAGACGAACTTTTCCTCCTTTAACTTTGGGTGTCTGGTATTTTGTCTCAGCAGTGATGAAAGTAACTGAGACGTATGTCCAGTGCTCGTATTTACTCCTTCTGTTATTTAAGTGACTCTGCCCCTGTGTTTGCCTCTGTCTCTGTGTTTTGCCGGAAGGGTTACCTGTGATTATCACAGCATCCACTGATTCACAGTACCTCTGTCCGGTAGTCCCTGCAGTTACACTTCCCCTTTGCCTGTTCTCTGTGCGCACTGTTATTACTTGTGGTTCTGTGCCGAGGTAGGTGGGGTGGAGAGAGTGGAGTGGGGTGGTTGGATGTGGAGTGTTACACCCTAGGGGGAGTTTGAAGGGGGAATGGTGGTACCTGAGGAAGAAAGGGTGGTGTGGGGTCTGCTTTTACTGGAGTACTTTCTTTGAATTGCGGGGTTTTCAGTGGCTGTTTGTGGGGGCAAGGGTAAGCTACGGGGAAAATGGGGCTTACTTTGGGATTGAGGAAAGCCATGCGGTTGTGGGACCTTGCTGACCCCAGGATGGTAAGCTAGGTAAGAGATGGAAGAGCCAAGGGCTTAGGATGGAGAGGGTTGAGGAAGAATACTGGAGAACATAGGCCTGACTATGGGCGAGCTACGTGTGGATGTTGTAGGTACTTTTCTCATTTTTCTCAAAATACCTGACGTCCAAAGCTAAGGGAGGAAAGGTTTATTCAGCTCACAGTTTGTAGCGGCTCAGTCCATCCTTGGCTGGCTCCACGGCAGGGTGGCTCCTGAAAAGAGGGAACAGTCCTTGGCCACTGAAGAAACCAAAGGCTACAGGAGAGACAAGCCTCTTCGCCTCCCTTATAGTGTATGCAGGCCACCTGCCCTAGGGCGGGCGTAGCACTCACACCCTTAATCCCAGCATTGGACCAGGCATCAATCGCAAACTCTAGATTCAGCTACCAAGCCCCATCCTAAAGTGCCTGAGGCTTAGGGGGACATCTAGACACAAACCGTAATAGTGGGGAATTAAAAAACTTGAGAGGAGGAGTTTACATGTTTGGAAAAGGAATTAAAAAATGTTGATAATATTATCTTAGGTGTTTGAGGTGAAGCAGGTATTAGATAGAGAACTGAGGCAGACACCTATTAAATGGGAGCCGATGAAAGACCAAGTACACAAAAGTAACCACCTGATAAACACAGGGAACCATGACATAACTCGGCATTAGTAAATAAATAAGAAATACAAAAACCTCAACCTATACAACTTTGGATGGGAACACAGATTAACTATTCCAGCGAGATAGTGCCTGAGTGAGTCCCTGCCAGGTGCTCCCAGCCCAGTGACTCCTCTGCACCCTGCACCGCCCCGCTGAAGCTGCCTCAGGCCCAGGACTTTCCTGCCAGCTGCAGGCATTCTTGCCGAGTCCCCTTCAGCCCCAGTTCTTGGGTTCGGAGCTCTTGCTGTCCCTCTCCCTGGGTGTGATGGCGAGTTGGGCAGACAGGTTCACGTGCTCGAAATTGTTCACTGAGTCAGGCGTCTTCTGTGCAGTCAAGTCAGCAGCAGTAGTAACAAGCTAACCCTGCACAGTGGTATCTGTCAGGGCTGGCTGAGAAATGACATCCTGTGAGACTCTGTTTTGGGTCCCCCTTTAGCCTAGAGAAGTCCTTGGTTGAATGTATCATAACAACCCAAGCCTGGACCCACAGCGCACGTGCAGTAAATGTGGTGGCTGTGTCTCCTCTAATAGTGGAAAATAGAATTTAGCAGTTGTTTTTTGTTTTTGTTTTGTTTTGTTTCTGTTGTTTTGTTTTTTGTTTTTTTGAGACAGGGTCTCACTCTAATTCAGACTGGCCTTCAGTTCAGCTATTTAGCCCAGGCTGGCCTCAAACTTGCAGCAATTCTCCTGCCTCAGCCTTCTGAGGGCTGGGGTTGGAGGTGTGTGTCACCATCCCTGGTACAGCAGTAATGTTGCACAATCAGTTATCTAAAGCCCAGGGAGTTGGGGACTGGGTAAAGCCATAGAGGGGGAAGAGAAGAGAAAAAAAAACTTTTTAAAAAGTGCCCTCTGCTCTGTGGTATGAGAAGGAGAAATAGGGGGGCGTAGGCTCCTAGTGATGGTCAGGGTATGTTACGTATTAGGAGGGGGTGACAGAAAACTGGGTACAAAATTGCTAGTGAGAAATGGGGATGGCAGAAAATTCTAGGCTGGTAGAAATTTTAGAAGAAAAGTAAAAAGGAGACAAAAGAGGGAGAGAAAAGAAAAGGAAAACAAAACAAAACAAAACAAAAAACTAAGGATGAATAAGGCACAGGAGAAAGAAGCCAAGCGAAGAGATAAGGCTAAAAGTAGGAGTGATTGAAGGCGCAAGGGAGCATTCCCTCACCCTGTGTGCAGCGTGTGAGGCATGCGGAAGAGCGCGCACACAAGCACGGACACGGCGCGCTCGGAGAAGAGAAGGGGTCAAAAGATGGAGTAGAACTGCGGGGGCGGGGGTGGCGCTCGCCTGTAATCCTAGCCCCCGGGAGGCTGAGGCAGGAGGATCGGTGAGAGTTCGGGGCCAGCCTGGGTTACAAAGTGAGCTCAAGGACAGCCTGAACTGCATCGTGAGAACCTGTCTCAAAAAAATACAAAAAAAACAAACCCAAAAAACTGGGAGGAGGGGAGGGTGAAGAAGGAAGGAAACAGAGAAGAATAAAATAATAATACTAACACAATCAAAGAATAATGAAAGAAAGATCTCTGTTGTGGGTGTGCGGCTCTTTCCCGCAGCCAGAACGCTCTCCTGCTCGCGGGCAGCGGAGGCGCCGCCGGGGCGGGCCTGGGTGCCGGGGTCGCTGGCGGGTGCCCTCCCCTCGCTTGGATTCCTCTCCAAGCTCTCGTTTCCCACATTGTCGACGCTTTATCCTGGAAAAGCTGAGTTGCTGGCCCTCACTGCTCAGCCATTTTGGAAGTGTGTTTTTTTCTCGACAGCATCAATACATTGTTACATGTTGAAACAGTTTGAATTTCTTTTTCTGCAGTTTGATTGTAACACTATTTGGGCAGCACTAGTTTCCCTTACGCAATCCTAGTTTCGGTCCCCCGCCTGAGTAGCCGTCACGTGTGACCGAGAGTCTGTTGCTCACGTCACGTCTGCGTCTCTTCCCTGTGCCCTTCTTGCCCGTCCGCCTCTTCCCTTGCTGGGTCTGAGGGAGGCCTGTGTGGGGGCCGCGGCCGTGCTGGCCATGGTTATGAGAAGGTTGGTGTGTGCACTGGTGTTTGAGAAGGCGTCTGTCCTCCTCCTCCTCTTTTCCCTCCTTCTCCTTCTCTTCTTCCTCATCCTCCTCTTCCTTTTTGTGCGTTCTGGGGATTGACTTCAGGGCCTTAACACCGAACTACATCTGCAGTCTTTTAAAAAGTTAAAATTTTGAGACACAGTTTTGCTGATTTGCGCAGGCTGGGCTCAACCTTTTGATCTTCCTGCCTCAGCCTCGCAGAGTGCTTTGATGACAGGCGTGCTCCACCGCACCCAGTCCTGGCTTTTCTTGATGTTCCACGCCAGCGTCATGCTTGCCTGGCACAGTATCATCATCAACGGTTTCCAAAATGGTGCCCACACTGTCAGTTTTGAGAAAGTACCTCCTGTGTGCCCACAAATTTGAAGTCCATTTGCTCTGAGGACGACGAGGCACTCACAAACCACCCGAATGATGGTGTGAGATGAGCGAAGCTGTGGGGTGCAGGCCTGCAGGAAGTGTCTGTGAGCCTCTGCTTGGTTTCCAGTCTTTGTATCACAGACAGACAGGGAAGGTGGGCGTGGTGTTCTGAGGGCTTGGCTTACTACTTACACTTATCTGGAGGTCTTTCAAGTGGGTGTTTTGCTTTGGTGCCCTCCTGCCTGGGCAGCTATACTTATCATTAACAGGAACTATTGCAGGATTTATAGAATGCTGTGTGTTCTCTGCTTAAAGTCCTACTGTTAAGACCATGTTCTTGTACAAAATTCAAAAATTGTCCTTTATTAAACTGTGGTGGTGCAGGCCTATAATTGCGGCAGTCTACTAGGCCGAGGCAGGAGCACCGCATCGCACGTTCGAGGGTATCCTGGGCAATTTAGCAATTTAGTGAGACTCTGTCTCAAAATTTAAAGAAAAGCGTTGGGATATATATCAGTGCAAAGGCCAATTCCCAGTGCTGGGAAAGCACACACACACACACACACACACACACACACACTCCTTCATTTCCCTCGCATAGCCTCCACCTGGTTTCACTATATTCAAAGATTTTTCTCACTATCCTACTATTTCCTGTAGCTTTAGTGAACTGTCCAAATAGTTACACATACACACTATTTAATAGAACTACTTTTTTCTACTTGGCTTTCTCTCTGTAGATACCTAAGCAGCATTATTTGCTACTACTAGTTTTTCCAAAGTGTAACTCCTAAAATAATGTGGGAGTTGAGGGATCTTTGAAGGTACGGGGTTGGGAACCCTCCTGCAATCACTGCATATCCTAACGGTGAGGCCTGACACAGAAAATAAGGGCGGTAATTCAGACAGATGGAAACAGTGCTACACGTAAGTGCAAATGGCCTTCTGCTTTCTCCTGCATTGTCCTGCAGACCGTTTGAATGATTATTTCTTATCATGCCCTGTTTCCTCATAAACTGTATAAAGCCAACTATCAGCAGTGTTATGCTTATTTGCTGCAAGCAGCTGTATTTGTGTTTTCCTTGATTTTTTTTTTTAAAGTTTAGTTAACCGCAATCATTTTGACTTAGGAAGTTTGAGCCACTAGTTTTGCATTCTGGTAGAATTTAAAAGCTATTTCTGATAGATCATTCAAGTTGTCTTTAAAAATGAGATACCCATCAAAGTAAGATGCTAATGAAAGAAACCAAAGATCTACAGAAGTGGAGAGAGGCATCCTGTATCCACGGATTAAAGAGTCCTATCGGAAAGGCATCACTGCTCTCAGATTTTTACAAGTTTAACATGATTCTTTTAAAAATTCGAGCTGTGGACTAGATTATTGTAAAGTTTGTGTGGAAAGGCAAAGTGACCAGAGTAGATAACAGATTTGAAACAAAAGAATAATGTGGGAGAAATCACTACTTGATTTTCAGCTTTATGATTTAGTTACAGTCAAGACTGTGGTGTTGGAAGCTGGACAGATAAATGAAGGAAATAATACAGAATAGAACCCACAAAGGGCCCCACACAAGGATGGCCACTTGGTATCTGAAAAGGTACAGAAGTATTACGATCAAGCAAGAATGGTCTTTTCAACAAGTGGCTGTCCATTGGCTATCCATGGACGACAA
Source organism: Chinchilla lanigera (assembly GCF_000276665.1). Classification (NCBI taxonomy): domain Eukaryota; kingdom Metazoa; phylum Chordata; class Mammalia; order Rodentia; family Chinchillidae; genus Chinchilla; species Chinchilla lanigera. The sequence goes on along the minus strand of NW_004955505.1, from coordinate 3,244,344 downwards.
GGAGGAGGACCTCAGGTTAAAGGCCAGCATCTGCAGTTTGGTAAGAACCTATCTCAAAATAAAATAGTTTTTTAAAAAGGCGTGGGCATGTTGCTCGGTAGTGCAGAACCCCTGGGTTGCAACCCCAGCACAGTAAGTCCCCGATTTACAGCATTCGGGTTGTGAGTTCTCACAGATACAAACGGACCTTGCATTAAGAACATTCGTAGATGTGAACAAGTCGGGGAAACACTGTCACTGCCGGACACTGTCACAGTTGTGCTGCCGAGCGCTCGCTGTACAGTATGCAGTGTGTAGTCATACAGCGCGTAGTCCGGAAGCGTGAGGAAAAGCCGTGGTGATGTGGAGGGGACACTAGGAAGTGTGGGAACAAAAGTGGAAATAATTGGGAGATTGGCCTGATGTGAAAGATGGTAGACATCGCTCGTAGAACGTGAATCTTTCAACCATTAGCAAATTCTAAGGCTCATGGAACGTGTAAAGATTTTTTATGCTTTACATTGTATATTTATGTCAAAGCTATGTAAGTCTTAGGAAGGTTCTCCCAGAACGGAACTTGTTTGTAAGTCGGGGATTTAATTACTAGAGGGAATGGGGGAAGAAAAGACAAGACAGGACTCAATCATTCATTTAATTTTTTTGTTTTGTTTTGTTTTGGTACCGGGAATCGAACTCGGGACCTTGCTCTTGCCGGGCAGGCGCTGTGCTGCTGAGCTATCTCCCCAGCCCCATTGATTTAAATGTAAAACATAAAACTACAAATTTTTAAATGAAGACAGGGAGAAAATCTTTAGTACCTGTAGTTTGCCAAAAAGCTCTAAGTCAGAACATCAAAAACATGAACCGTAAAAAAAAATGGAATCAAAGTTTAAAACCTGCTCTGTCTGAGACTCTCATAATAATAGATGGTTATAGCTCAGTGATGGAGTGTATGCTTAGCATGCACAGAGCCCTGAGTTCAATCTCCAGCACAAAAAAAGCAAAAGAAAGAAAAGACATAAACTGGGCGGCAATATTTGAAAACCCTATATTTGATGAAGAACGGTATCTGGTGAAGAAGAGCCATCTCCAGTCCATGTAGAAATCTCAAAAGTCCGTAGGAGAGACATACCCAAACAGTTAATTACAGAGGAGCAACAACACACGGCACTTTTTTACCAAGAAGGGCAGCAGATGACAGGTGGAAATGTCCTAGCTTTGGGCCTGCGGTTTGCACTGCTGGGCCCTTTTCCCAAGGAAATGAAAATGTAGCTTTGTTTGAAGACCTGCCCAGGAATGGTCATGCTCATTTTATCGTGATGGCCGAAGACTAAACAGTGAACTGCTCTTGAGGAGATGAATGCCGGGTCTCTGTCCAGCCAGACCGTGGGGCTGTTGCTGGGGCTGCGAGGCCCTAAGTGGACACACAGGACATTATGCTAAGTGCAAAAAGCCAGTCTCAAAGCTGTATGATCTCTATGTGAGATGTAATCCTCAGCGGAAGCTAGGCCAGGGCACCCGGAACATCTCTGTGCTGTATTTCCAACTTCTGTGGGTCTTTATTTCTAAGTAGGAAGGTTTTTTAAAAGATGCACGTAGGCATCAATCTTCGGTTCACTGGCCAGAGGTTGCTTTCAACTTAAACAGTGCAAGTGTTCTGTGGCTGCCTTAGTGTCTGTCACAGACAAGGGACGCCTCTGTCCCTCCAAAGGTGTCAGCGGGCATCGACGTGGGACGGTCCCTCCGCAGTGCCAATTGCCGCCTGTGCTGGTGGACGCTTATCTCAGGAACCGTCTCAGATTTATAAAGCAGGAGATAGTGGTCTGCACTAGTAACATTGAAGACAAGTGGATTCAACATGTGCTTTTGAAAAAGTGATTTTTGAGGCTATATCCTATTTTTAAATAAGGAAGTGAAACATTTACTTCGTGTTTGAAATAGTAGGGTTTTTTAAAAAAATGTATCTCCTAAAGTGGTTGTAGGTTTTCCCCAATATCACAGCACAGCATATAGAGGCGCGGGGGATGTGAAGGAGATGGAGGAGTGAGCGTGGAAGTGCTGTAGATGCCCCACGCTCAGTGCTGTCCTCCGTATCTCAGTGGCCGGCGAGCAGCGCTGCTCACCATGGAGAGGAAATGCAAGCCGAGCTTAAACCAGAGCTATTTCTAGCTCAAAGTGACCTTCAGGAAGTGGTGCATTCGCTGTTCTCGCACTTTCTCACAGCCAGTCACCACATCAAGATAAGATGGGCTGTTGCAGGGTGGACTGCAGGACCCCTGGGTCTTACTCTAAAACGATGTCCCTATTCTGCATTATGGGTAAAAGTTTTGCTACTGAAGTAGGTTAAATATCCCATTTTGAGGAATTTAGTTATACAAATGACCACCAGCAGTAGAAAGGAAATTTACTAGGCACAGCAAGTTTCAGGTTTTTAGTCTACGAAAACAAAAGCACAGGGCAGAAATTTTGAGGTGTAGATTATCTCTAGATGGTCTCGGTTTTGCCAACTATAAAATGAGCCTGAGACACCTCTGTGTGAAGGTCATTATGTGGCGGGGACAGAGGAAGAACCTGGCTGTAGTTACTGATAATTTTGTCAAGGCAATATAACGATGGTGTTGTTAGGACCAGATACATAGCTCTGTTTGGTCTCCTTTTATGGAGGTTTACATTTAATTGCATTACTTTGGGAGGTTACACATCTTAGCTTTATGTCAAATTGATTGAAATTGTGGTTCCTAAAACCATCTGAAACTTCATCGTGTATGTCACTAAATGAGTCAAAATCACTTGATTTTTAAAGCCCAAAGAGAGAAATTCCTTTTTTTTTTTTTAAAGCAGAGCAAGGCAAGATAGAAGCAGAGACTCACAAAAGGAGCATGCATGTATGAGAGATTTTATTTCAGCACAATTCCTGCAACATTTTCCTACAACTGTATTCATATAGTATCTGAGCACTGAAAAGGTCTAGTTAGTTGTATACAGAATCCTAGCAATCTGTGCTGTCCTTCAGACCGTCAGGAACCATTCCACATCACGCCCGCCTCCTCTCCCCAACTGCCGAAGCACTGAAAAAGAGGTGAGGAACAGGGCCACAGACTCCCCAGGACCCTGCGCCTGTAGCACCAAGCAGCAGAGCAACACAGGTCCACTGTTAGCCTGCAGCTCGCTGACATGGGGTCAGGTTGAAGTTTCCTGCCCGTCTCTGAGCTAGAGAGAGGCAACCAAGCATGCTGACCTCTTCATTTGCATTGGTCATTCTTGCCTGAGCAAAAACAAGAGCACTTCCTATACTGCCGCACCCAGCCCTACCCACCTGGAGCGGGATGGCGTGTGACCCGCTGAGGCTGGGACCAGCCCTCGGGTGGAACATGCCAGCCTCGTTATATCTTTCACTGCCGAGAGACCCACCCTGACAGCTCAGAGCGACAGCGGTGTTCACTGATAGGAAGTGACTGTGGCTGGTGAGCGCCCGGCTCCCACGCCTCCCCGGGGCTTGTTACGCGGGATGATGGCTCCGTGAAGAGAGTGTGATGTGCGTGTGTGATGCCCAGGGAACCGGCACCAAAACCGTCTACCAGAAGGTCTGAAGCACAGAGCCTGCTTCCTTGCTGCTGCTGCTGCTGACGCTGCTAATATCTAGTCTACTGTCACTCTCTTGCCCCACTTTTCTTATCCGTGTTAGATTTCCACGTCTTAAGACTGTGATTTTTTTGGGGGCCAGGGATATAGCTCAGAGGCACAAGTGCCTGCCTGGGAAGCGCAAGGTCTTGAGTTCGATTGCTGGTACCCTCTCCCCAAATAAATAAAAGCCTGTGATTTTTGGTGTGGATTTCTCCAGTTTCCTCTGTGCTTCTATTTTTTAGTTCCTAGACATATGAAATGTTTAATACCATATTCATCGAAATCTCAAGTACTCTGAAGGCACTCTCAGGTAATACATGGTTTTCACTTTAACGTTTTTTCGGGGACATAGTAAGTTGAAGAAGTAGTATCACAAAGCTGAACTGAGTCTAGGTGTCAGTTTGGTTGTGACTACTTCTAAATATCACGTGGAAAGGGAAATTAGAATTTAGATTATTATGCACATGTTAAATAAATGTGGTCATGAACCTTTAGGTATTTTGAGGAGCCTATATTATGAGATGTTAACTTAAATATTCATTTTAATTGGTAATCTTGCACACATACCAAGGATGGGAAATTTGTCCTTTGGTTCCTTTATTACATTAAAATTCTGATCTATTTTTTGTAAAGAAGTTACTTGGAATTGCTGTGTGACCTGCATAGCTCATAGGAAGGGAATGGAGACTCTTCTGGCTTTGGAGGGTGAAGAGGACATGTGTACAGTTTCACTGCTCACCATTTCTTATAGCAGTTCTTCTTTCTGTTTCGGAGAGAATCTCAAGGGTGAAGCCCAGGCTAGGCTCAAACCTGCAGTCCTCCTGCCTCAGCCTCCTGAGTGCTGGGATTAAAGGCACGTGCCACCATGTCTGGCTTCCTGTGCTGTTTCTTAAAGCTTTCTGATGGCCGTGAAAAAAATCCAACAGTCCTTTAAAACCTCTCTGTAAAAGCTTGTTTGTTATAAAACTTGAGCTAGTGCATATAATTAAAGCACATGTACTTGGTGCGCTTCCTTCTTTTCCACCCACAGTATTCTCGAGCTTGCTGGCTACATTTTGAAATACCTTTATGGAATTTTGAAATGTGCCGCTTACGTAGTTCTCGGGGCTGCTTACTGCTGGCAGAGTTGGGAAACAACTGTCCACTTCCCATTACTTAGCCCTTTACCATGGCGAACGCAGGGTGTGTGCAGGTCTGCTGCCTAAACGCAGGCCGCCCGCAGGTTTGCAGATGCAAACCCTTCATGTAGAAGCAGGAGATAAGCAGGTCAGAAGAGTGGAAGGTGCCACTGGATGTTACCGGAAGGGACTCTTTTATGGGGTGCTGTGAGTACTGTTTTTTAATGACGACCATTTCTGCCTAGCGCGGGATAAAGCACTGGGGATTTGTGAGTATACAAAGTGTCTGCGTAGACGAAGTCACTGGTGTTTGTTCCTCCTCATGATTAAACAGCAACAAATACTTTGTGCCATTATTGGAAATTACTGCCGCTCTTGCTTAGAAAAGTCTCCTGCTGTCCAGTGTGTTTAATTTCTTTTTAACAAACGTCTGCTATGTGTTCTCCTTGCCTAAGGACAGTGACTTGGAGCGCGGCAGGTAGAGAGGAGGGGAGGTGACCTGTGCCTCACCGCTACCTCAGTCATTAGGACTAAAGTCTCTTTTCAGCAGTTCTTGAAATCACCTATGATTTATCAGAATCTGAAGCCTAGCTCACTGGACCCGGACCTTCTAACATTGTGACTTCAGTGCTCTTACAGTCTTTTATATTTCACTAAAAATCGCTTTAGGGGACAGTTCAGAAAAACTTTTAGATTTGAGTCTTTTTGTTTTGTTTTGTTTTGTTTTGTTTTCCGGTACCGGGAATCAAACTCACGGCCTTGCGCTTGCCAGGGAGGCGCTGTGTCCCTGAGCTAAATCCCCAGCCCAGGTAGCTTAGATTTGAGTCTCTTTTTGGGGGGTGGGATCAGAAAAACTTTTAAAATGGATATTTTTGCTGAGTAAGAAGGACAAAGAAAGTAAACGTGGGTATAATGTACTGGGAGCATTTGGGGCTGTTTTTCTTTATGTGTCTACTGTTCAGCACGGCCAAGGCCAGGTTGCCGCGGTAGTCAGTTTGTATCAAGCGCCTCCTCATGTCCCTGCCATTTACATTGCATAACTTACGGTTACTAAGCATTCCCAGGAAAGGTCTGTTTAAATCACGTGTGACCCTCATTACAGGATGGTGCCTTCCTTTGGCTAACATGTCCATTGGTGCTGTATAGTTACAGTTTTTCAAGATTCCATGAGAGGAACGCTAATTTTTAACTCTTAACTTATAAGGTGTCTCAGAAAGGAAAATCCCATGCAGCGTGTATTTTTGATGTTAAGGCATCAGTAATAGCCTGCCGTCAGGGGTTTTTCTGTTGTGCTGTTACTGTTCTGTTTTTGTTTTTGGGAAGCACTGCTTTAGAGTGTCTGCATATGTTTGTTTAAACCTGAGGATCTCACCTTTAAAAATATTTTCCCATGGCTGTCAGTCTACGCTTTCTGTACACGGTGGAGGGCATCTATGGACCTTCTGCAGAGAGCGGGGCCGTTGGGGGGAACCCGAAAGATTCTCCAACAGCCAGAACCGGAAATCTAGACCTGTGCACACAAGATTGGTTAAGCACGGGTCATGGGAAGAGCCGGGTCTGGGAAGACACGAATCCATCAGACTTTGGCTGGGGCTTTTCTTGCTTGACTAGCTTCTCCGCATCGCCCAGCCCAGGAAGCCAGGGAAGCCTTTGTCCTGAGTCCCAGCCCGAGGAGCCCTCTGTCCAGGCTGGCACCAAGATAGTGCCCTGCTCTTTCTTGTGGGATGAACGAAATAGAGTTTGTTAGAAATTCTTAAGTGCTGCTTCTGTTTAAAACTTAAAACATAAAGGTGAATTTTGTGGGAATAGAAATTGCTAGGGTCATTGCACGGTCAGAATCTCTAAGTCTGCATCCTTCAAGTAATTGTGGATTGGAAAATTTGAGGTTTATAATTTGATTTTAAGATTTTAGAGGATTTGCTCTTTCTTTGCTCTGCCTGGATCTTCTGTTTGTTAGCTTTGGTGACAATATAAAGTAATACGCTGAATTTTTTACAGAGGAGTAAAATTTTATGGACTATGTGATATACTTAGAATTAGTAATTTCTATTTTATTGTCATAATTCAAAATAGATCTGTTTAGCTAGGTGTGGTGGCACATGCCTGTAATCCTAGCACTCGGGAGCCTGAGGCAGGAGGATCGCTGTGTGTTTAATGCCACCTTACGCTACGTAGTGAGTTCAAGGACAGCTGGAACTACACAGTGAGATCCTGTCAGCAAAAAACAAAACCAACAAAAAAACCTTGTTTGCTCTTAAATCTCTAGCTTGTATATATAGGCGTTATATATAAACATTAAAATAGTTTCTATGCATATATAAACAACATAGACGTCAAACTGGGGCTTATTAAAGGACCTACGTGTTTTCTTCTGACAAGTAAGAGCTATGTGTAAGATGAAAAGCAGACTCAGCATTAGGCTAACGACCACAGTAGAACTAGGTTACTTGGGGTTCCCCCCCATTTTGTGGTGCTGGGGGTCGAACGCGGGGCCCTGGGCGTTTAGGGCAGTGGTCTGCCCCCGAGCACACCCCTGCCCCACTTTCTCTGCCTCTCAGCCTGCTCCGTGCTCCTCTTGGCTGAGCGCCGACTGTGTTAGTCTCCTCAGGCTCCGCTTTGTGCCCAAACCGTAGGAGTCCTGTCCCGCCGTCTGTGCGCTCGCGGCATTCCTCCCGCCCACGTGTGAACCTTCCCCACTCACGTGGGCCTCTGGAGTTAGAGGCAACAGCCCCAGTTGCATGTGGACTTGATAAAGAAACAACACAGTCCCCTGACCTAGTTCTTGTGTAGTCTCACTGGTCCCTGAGTTGGCGTCCCCATTCACAGTGAGCTGGGGAAGTCCATCCATGTCCCTTTTTTCTGTGAAAGTCTCCATTGTGGAGTCAGTGGAGTATTTTTGCCTTCTAAGCCTTTCTGTAGCATAAAGGCTTGACTTATTTGGCAGGTCAGGTAGAACATTATATTATAGGAAGACAGCTTATATGGAAGAGAGTTCCTACAACAGTGGTTGACGATTGACCCTGAGCGATACCTGTACCCCCCTGTACTCCATGTGTGTACGTTGCGTTCCTCCCAGTGCATTGTGTTCTGAGCATCATTTCGGTCCTCAGAACGACCTTGTAGTGGGACCCTGTCTTTCAGGCAGAGAAGGCGGGCTCCAAGAGGTTCTGTCCTCTGCGTGGTGAGCATTCTCATGATGAGTGCTAGAACCGGAAGTCAAGTCCAGGAACATCTAGTTCCAAAGCCTGTGGCCTTTTCTTTGCACTCGCTGGCACTAATTTGTTATTTTTCATTGTGAACTAGATTTCATTTCCATTTTGCCGTTGATGGCTGTTACGATGGTCCATTGTTGCATGCAGGTGCGTTGGTGGCATTATTGTATCATGTGTTCAGCTTTAGGAGGTTCTGATGAAGGTTTCCACGGTGCCCCCAGTGGGCATAGCAGTACCTCTGAGAACTTGCCAAAACTTTCTGGTGTTTTAGCTGTGTGATTGGGGTGCACTAATATCATTTTAATACCAATTTGCTTATCCCTATGGTTCATCATTTTTGTACACTCTTTGTTTTTTCTTCATTTTCTTTTTGCTTAAGGCTTGCCCATTCTTGGTGCTGTCCTTTAAGTAGCGACGGCCAATTTCTGCCTTTTCCTTTAAAGTTGGGCCTCATGTCCCCCTGTTTGAAAGCCTTTGCCTAACTGAATGCCATAAACATACTTTCCTGTAGCATTTCTAGAAGTTTTACATTTAGGCCTTTGATCCGTCTGGAGTCGGTTGACATGAATGGTGTGAGCAGGAGTCAAGATCATTGTTTGCTTGGTTTTTGTCCCAGACGGACACCAGGTTGACTCAGCAGCAGTTATTGGAAACACTCGGCTTTGCTCTCAGATTTCAGCGGCAGCTCTGTGACCGCTACTGTTTTGATGGAGAATTCTGACATTTTCATTTAGCATGAATTCTTTTCATAGTTTTATTTAAATTATGTTTTCTGTTCCATACCACCTTGCCGAGTCCGGTGAACTTGGAGAAAGAGTGGATGCACTGTAGGAGGTGAGGTTTGTCTGTCACGGGAAGGGTTTCCCCCGTAGCTGGGGTGTTGTGTTCCACGTTTTTGCAGAAGGGTGAGGACAGGGCTTGGCCTTGTTGGATGGAGGAAGTGTGCGTGTGGTTTTTTGGTGAGGACTTCCTGGAGGTACCTGGCTGCAGATTCTCCCTGAGGATGGCAGAGGTTGGGGCAGTAGCCCCCTGAAAGCAGGTGCCAGGTGTGCCCACTCAGAGGAGTCCTTTACAATGCTTCTGTAACCCTGCAGACAGCTCCCCGCTTATATGTCACGTTTCACTGGATTTTCTCAGTAACCAATTTTATTTTTATGTGAGCAAAAAACTAAGAATTCCTTGAAGGATGTTTGTTTCTGGCCCACCAAGTTGTCCAGGCTGGGCTTGGATTTGTGGTCTCCCTGTCTCTGCCTGCGGAGTGCTGGGATAATAGGTGTGGACCGACACAACGGGGTCAGGCCTCTTGGGTACTGGCAAGTGGCACAGCATTCTTGGTAGGTGTTTGTCGCATGGAATTGAATGACATGGTACCAAGTAGACAAGTTCCCTTCTCGTGGAAAACCTATTTTTTAACCTTCCGTCCTTGGTTAGGAACATTTGATCTTCTTTTTACCTGATTTCAGAAAATGTGTGTCCCTACTGATAGCAGAAAGCTTCAAAATCTTGTGTGTTTTGAAACTGGATATGGTTGGGGTGAGTGCGCCGGGTTTCCTTGGTGAACTGATAAATCACACGGGGTATACATGTGGGGGAACTGTTCTCAGACACGCTACTATGACTTGAAATCGTAAATCCGTCCCTTGGAAGAGTTAAACCAGAAGTAACAGTGATCCTCTTTCTAGTGGTGGCGGTTTATATTTTTTTTTGGCCTAGGGTCAGGAAAGAGGGCCCTCCGCATGTGTGTGTGGCGTGCACTCTTACACATGTGTTACAGTTCTGTCCAATACTGTACTGTGTTATGGTTCTTTTTTTCAAGCACTGTGTTGTCCATTTTTAAAGAACCAAATCAGAACATCCCATTTGCTTGTTAAAATTCGTAAGTTTCATCCAGCAAGAATCATTATTCAGCCGATGGTTGAAAATCCTCCAAAGTGAACAGCACTTAGGAGATTATTAGAAACCTTTTTAGAAAGTCAGGTAGTGACTCTGAATCATGAATTAGCTTAACCTGCAGGAGAAAACTGTACCTTCACCAAGAATAAAGAGGGCTCCTTTGAGCCAGGAGGAAGTTTTTGTAGGCAGAGAGTTTGTTTATTTAACAAAACTTGAAATTAACGTACTGACATTTATTGCACTGTTAGAGAAATTATGTTCCTGAGCAGTGCCAATTTCTATAAAATAAAAATTAATTAAGTAGCTTAGCCATACGTCCAAGTCACCTTTTAAACTTTGCCTGACATGACTGAGAAAAAATGAAGCAGACTCTTTATTTGAAATGTTTCCATAAAATTTCTTACCAGGCACCCTATTCAGAACCTCCCAATCCCGTGCCTCACACCGCAGCACGTACAGTGCACCGTTTCTGCAAACATGAAATACCTGTGATTTCTATGAGTGTGCATGCGCCTGGGTGGGCTGCGGTGGTGCAGCCTGGGCTTAGCCTTTTCTGCGTTCTCTGCAGCCTCCCTTTGCAGTTGTTCCTTCAACAAAGATTAATGAGCAACTTCCGTGTGGCACGGGAGACAAAGCCAGGATCAACAGACGGAGTCCCTGTCCTCATGGGTTTTACCTAGAACCAGGGTAGGAACCAGTAAGTAAAATGAATGCAAAAGAAACATCCAGTAGAATGTTGAGCAGCAGTAAGTGCCGTCTTGTACTTTTACCCGCCTTCTGCCGTATAATCCGTAATGTACTTAGCTGCGTCTCTGATTCACACAGATGAGAAGATTCTGTCCGGTCAGGAGAGTTCTGTGTCTGAATTGATGGCTTCCTAGTCTGTCACTGAGTTGGCCTATCGTATCTAAACACATTTGTTCTTGGCATGTGTTTTTATGGACATTAATTCTGTGAACATTTATTGATCTTACCTGATTGATTGGAGATGCTAGAGGAGGAATAAGAGTGGTTGGAGGCAGTCCCGGAGAGTCAGGGTTGGTTGTGTCCAGGTCAGGGGAGAGGAATGTCACAGAGGGTGCGTCGGCGCTCAGAGAAGTCGAGGTATGAGGACTGTGTGGTGACCAGCGTCCTGGCCTGCGCTGGCCTTCACAGGAGCAAAGTCTCATGGGTGCTGGGTTGGGCAGAAGAAGGCTGAGGAGTGACCATGGCAGTGCTCAGAGTCCTCACCTTTGTGAAGCCACTGGGCAGGAAGCAGGAATGAGGTTGGACAGCGTCAGCAGTGTGAAGAGAGCAGCGGTGTTTTCTGTTTATTACGTTTCTTTTTTCTGTGGGTTTTTTCCACAGCAGGAGTCACTGTGTGCTACTCTCAGCTCCCAGGGGGAACGGCTGTCCCTCCCGCCACTGCGTCTTACAGCGGGAGACTTTTCCAGGGGCTCCGAAGTAGCACCCGTGGGCTCTTTGATCTTGCCAAGAGCAAGGTGCCACAAGTTGAGCCTGGATCTTGGATGGGGCCTCAGGTCACCCTGAGGATAAGTTTTGGATGAGAGTTTTTACCAGGGTGCCCATCCAGCTCATGTCTGTGGGTCTGTATCGGTGATACCAGCTGACCACGAGGTGCCATGCAGCTCGGGTTATGCTCGGGTTACCCCACAAGAAGCCAAGGGCTTTAGGAGATGAAGCGTACAGCGCAGATTCCTGAGCTTTTTGGAACTCAACCCCCACATCCCAGCCCCTCCCCCACACCCATCTCTGTGCCCTGTGCACACCGCTGCCTGATGCTCACACATACGCTGCGCCTACCTCCCCCCCCCCACACTCTCTGTGCCCACAATTTCAAATTTAGGCACCTTCAAGTGTTCACAGGAGACTCACATTATGCTTCGGCTCAAGAGACCCTACAAAGTTCGAGTTCTGTCCCTTTTTAATACTTTCCTTTTCCTGGGGTTTGGACTTTGTAAGACTGCAAATAAGTCCCTGGGTATCAACAATAAGGCTGCAACCGATCATTTAATTTTTGCCCAATTTGCCTTTTCTCCTCACAAATAAAACTTATAAGAATGCAAGTGTAAGCTTGTTCAAAATCTTGTGTGGTCTGGTCCTATAGGTTTTTGTTTTATTTTGAGACAAGGTCTCGCTTTGTTGCTCAGGGTGGCCCCCAATTCCTGGGCTCAAGTGATCTTCCTGTCTCAGCCTCCCTAGGAGCTGGGACTAGAGGCATCACTGTGCTTGGATCTAGGAATTTTTTTTTTTTGTCTTTTTTTTTGGGGGGGTGGGTTTCCAGTACTGGGAATCGAACTCATGACCTCACACTTGCCAGGTAGGTGCTGTGCCACTGAGCTAAATCCCCAGCCCCCAAAATGATATTTTTTTTTCTTTCCAGTACCAGGAATCGAACTCACGACCTCGCACTTGCCAGGCAGGCACTGTGCCACTGAGCTAAATCCCCAGTCCGGATCTAGGATATTTTTTGAGCTGCAAGGATTAACTGTTCAGCCCTAAGTTTTCTGTGGACAAAATCTAAGTTTAGATCATTTCCATTCTGGTTTGATCTCAGCCCTCTAACACCGATGAGAAGGTTCCGAGTGCCAATGTTTTGCTGGTTTTCCCAGAACGACATCTGTGTGCTGTACCCTTGCTGCCTGGCTTTTTACTCGCTGGCTCCTCCCTCCACCGCCTACAACAAGAGGTGAAAAAGTCTGTGTTTCTCAGACAGAGGTATTAAAATTTCACCAAGGGTACTGGCTTCTCATGGTCTATGGCGTTTAGAATGGAACTTTGCAAGTTGTAGAACCCAACAAATCTCATTTTTAGAACATTCTTTATTTAGCATCTTTCCCTTTGTTACACTTTCTTAGAAATATTTTAGCTATTTATTAACACATTGACATATGTTAGGCACCAGTATTTTTGTGTGGCTTCTTCACTTTCCTATACTTCAGAATTCTTTCTTAGACAAAATAATTCAAGATTGGATTCCAAATTCTAGATTCCAAATGTCTTTGAATGAGTCACTTCTTGAAAAACACAGATGAGAATGAAAAGTACAGAAGGTAGTAGGCTTGGCCCCAACGTGCTCAGTAGTTGTCTCCTCCCACACACTTTAGAAGCCTTGTTAAGGTTTGGAAGGAGAAGGAATGTTCTGTTACTCTCACAAAGACGTTACCAAATAACCTCACGGTGTGAGGATGCAAATCCTATTACTGTCAGTCAGCTGAGACAACGCCACTGTTTCAGCATCAGTGCAAGAGCACCAGAGACCAGTGGTGGATACGGGCTGGAGGGCTCCACATAGCTGAGCTTTGATGGCCACAAGCTTGTCCCCCAAGTGCCCTGGTCCTCTGCCCGGCGCCTGTCACGCTCCGTGCGATGTGGGACCTGCACGGGTTGTGCACTCACAGAGTTCTCTGACCTGCTGACCACCTCGGAGGAACGAGGGGGATTTAAACAAACAAAAGCAAATAAACGCATCCCATCAAGCTGGGCTCTTCGTCTCAGCTCCCTGTGTACTGAGCAGAAAAGTTCAGCTCAGCTAGTGTATTTCCTTTTGCTTATAAGGTACTCTGCACCCTACAAACACACTTCTGTCATCTGTGTAAGATTGATTGTATGAGGAAAAAGCTCAAATTGAAAACTATTACAATTAACGCAAAATACACAACTGGAAACTCAGGGAAAGGATCCAGGGAAATGTGCCCTCATAGAGATTCTGCGTTTTTTCCGAGTCTGTTTTTCCGAGCGGAACAACTCGGGTGCGCACCGCAGGACAGGTGCGCTGCAGGAGCCGCTGGCTGCAGCCCCGGTGGGCGCGGGTCCCACCACTGCCCAAGCTGTCAGGCAGGCCGCACCTCGGGGTGGGGCGCCCCGTGGACACCTCTGGAAATTTCAGTGTGCCAATTCCTGCCAGAGGAAAAACACTTCTTTTGTCTTTGTCACTCCTGCCTGGTTCTCTTTTCCTCAATTTCTCAAAGTTTCTCAGTGTTCTCAGTTAGCAAGGCTGGGGACAGGCCCTCCTCGCTCTGGCATTCCTCCTTCTTGTTTCCCAGCCAAGGGGGCTGAGCCGTCTGCCCCCTCAGCCTCACGCTGTGACCGAAGTGCGCAGGCCCGCAGTGGGGGGCGGGTTCCTTGTGTCTGCTGTCCAGGGCGCTGAATGAGACCCGGGCACCCCGACCGGCCCAGAGTTTGCCTCGGGCACAGCAATGCCCGCTCGCTCACCCTGTGCCAGCTGCTCCCCTGGGTGGTTCCCTGTTTTACTTTTAGGTTGTACTGTTTCCTTCCTTGATATCATAGGTTTGCAGAGCCAAGAATTTATCGAGTACTGCGATAGCAGGCTGGTGAAAATAGGAAGTGGGGGTGTCTAGCGTGACCCTGTCGTGGGAGACTGCGTGGGGCCTGGCAGGCGCCCGCACCCCATTAGTAAGCCGTGGTAGTGACTGGAGAGTAGAATAAAAATGCTGTACATGTTTCCTTGTCAGGATCTTGTGTACTGTTTTAAGGATGTCAAGTAGCCAGGTCAGAAATACCCGTCAGGTTGTTTGCGTACAACTAGTTAACAAAAGGAACGCTACAGAATTTCTCTTGCCCTGGCGCCCCGTGAAAAAGTTACTGAGATGCCAGTGATACCAAGACGTGAGGAAGTTTGGGACCGTGTGACTTCGGATCTCGTCCTGGATAAAGCTTCTAACCAAGGAAAACAGCAGTGAGTGACATCTGCGTGCCCGGTGGTGAAGGGAGGTTCAGGACAGTCCCAAGGTGGGTGTGTGGGCAGGCACAGCGGTAGCCACGGCAGGGATCCAGGCGGTGTGGGTGCCTGCCCGATATTTGAAGAGGAGAAGTGTTGAACTTCTCTGCTTCCAACGCCTTTTACTTTGAAAAGGTGTGCGGGGACCGCAGGTTCTGGGTCAGTCCGCCCTGTCCTCCCCGGCTCAACAGACCGGGCAGTGCAAGTGGAGTCGTTCGGACGGAGGCGGTGCGCAGCACCTGGCCGTGCATCCGGAGCTGGAGAGGCGCGGCCACTCTTCACTTGCCTACTTCAGATGCTGGTTTTTTGCCCTGCTGAGGAATCCCCACGGAACCAACTTCCTGGAAGCTATGAGGCACGTTTTTATTTTTCAGTGTCTCAGTAGGGAGTTAGATCTACCCAGGAACCTAGGGGAGCAAACATTTTGAAAGATATATGGGAGGAATAAATATTATTCTTAGAAAACCGTAATTTACGATGGGAAAATTTTGGAAAGCTGGGAAGCATCACCATTGTTTGCTCCTCGAAGTCCCCCTTCGCATTCTGAGGCGTAGGCCTGTGTTCCTGGGGTGCGTTCTGACAGTGTCGCGCAGGGGTGGGGTCTGTTTATACTCAGGAGGCAGTTTTGTGCTGTTTCCTTCCACGCCCAGAAGGTGGGGTATCACAGTGAGTTAGAGCCAGGAGAAGCGGGTCCTGGTCTCTCTGGTGAGAGCTCAAATTCTGAGTCTCAGTTTCCATACCTAAAACAGGAGAAGAAGCAGACCTACGCATCATCCCCGTGAAGTTTAAGTAAAATACTTGCCAAGTCCTCATAGAGTGCCTCATCCACACTAGAAATACATCGCATATGTGTTATTATTAACACAGCAGACCGCTCCCCTGCACCACATCCTCGGTGACCGCATGTGAACAGCTGTCCCGTCATCCGCCAAGTCACGTGCATCATGGCACACCTGGATTCTTAGGTGACCTCTAGATTTGCACGCGGGGAAAAGTTGTGTGGCACCCACGCAGCGCATCTGTTTAGTGCTTGCTGTGCCCAGGGACCTCTGCTCAGTGCCGGGGACACAGAGTTCTGAGTGGCCCAGGCCTGGCAGGGAGAGGCTCACGGGGAGGTGAGCGGGGAAGGTAACACTGGCCTGAGGGGTGCACCGTGGCTGTCCGTGGCATCGAGGAAGTACTTGCAGGAGCTCAGGGGAGCAGGAGAGGGTGGTAGGAGGTAAGCGGGTGCCTGAATGGGGGCGGGGAGCAGGCCAGTAAGGCTGTCACCTCTCAGACCTTTGGAACTTGGATCTCTGTGGTGGCAGAGCAGGTTGGGATAAGAGGGTGAACATTACCTGCCTGCCTAGGCTTGTGTGGCCTGCAGGGGGCAAGGTGGAGGCAGATTGCAACTGGGAAAGTGTTAGGCCCCCAGCAGGGGGCCAGGGGTGGCCGGATTTGAAGCAGCAGCCACTGCAGGAGCAGGCAGATGGCTCTGAGGGCTCAGCCTGAGTGACAGGAGGGCCGGGATTGCCATTTCCAAAACCAAAGAAGAGCTCGAGAGGGAAACGCAGGAGCTGAGGTTTGGAGTGTTAGTGGTGCGCTGTTGAGTGGGCAGGTGACCTGTGGAATGCAGACAGAGGCTTGTCCTGGAGCGCAGGTCGGGAAGTGCGAGTCTGTGGTTTTTATAACTTGTCTACAAGCTTGGTGCAGTTAGTTCCTTTATCCACCGCGGCTGTTGCCCCTCTACAAACAATTTTCTTTGGTTTTTCCGTCTTTCCTTTGCAAAATCCAAATAAATTTCACTGTGCTAAAATTGTTTTTGCATAAATTATGTTGGAAATTTTGCTAGATATCTACTTATTTGGTAAGTTGAGACGTCTTGGCGTCTTTAAAGGGGATCTTTCTGACATTGAACACATTTTCTCTTCATTTAGCTTTTCTTTATTTCTCCTAGTAAGAGAAGAGTTCATGCCATCCCCGGAAGTTCACATGCAATTCTTGATAATCTCTTCCCAGGTATTCTGTACTTTCTGTTCTCATTATTAGTAAACTCAACCTTGCTGATATTTTAATAGCTATTGCTCTTATAAAGGAATTGTGTGGGTTTATTTGTTTACTGAACTTCTGTTACTGTGATGTTACTTTTTCTCTTTTGGTAGGAATAGAATAATATGATCTGCAAGTAATCACTCTTTTTCCTTTAAATATGTGTATCACATTTCTTGCTTGGCCTGAGAAAGACCTCTGAAGTTTAAGGTAGGGAGGGAGTGGTTATGAAGTAAGGCCTGCTTTATAACCAGTTACTATTTAAAAGTCTAGTTGCAGGTATATATATTTGTTTTCTTTTCAAGCTTATCCTAATCATTTAGGTAAGAATTGCCCTTTTAAAATTTATGTTGATAGGGGCTGGGGATTTAGCTCAGCGGCAAAGTGCCTGCCTGGCAAGCGCAAGGTCGTGAGTTCGGTTCCCGGTACCAGAGAAAAACCATAAAATTTATGTTGATATTTTGCATGGCGATAGTTTATTATTTTAGATTTGTGGATTACCTCTAGTAACTTTTTGTTTGGTAGATCTGATTTTCAGTCATTTTGATCGTTCAAGCCCTTATTCTCTGACTCCTTGGTGCTGATTAGGCAGTGATTTATTAGCTGAATCTGCGCTTAATCTTCCTGAATGCAGAGACAACCCCAGTAGATGGTATGAAACCAAGAGACCACAAGCTTATATTGAGTAAAGCTCTAAATGAAACTTTCTGTATAAAACCTTACCCTTCTGCCTTCATTCAATACAGTAAAAATGAATTTATATTTTTTCTAAAAATTTATATGTTTTTCAAAACTTGGCTTTTTCAAACTATTTTTTATATCTGAATGCTCTATTGTTATTATATTTATCAGTTCATGTTAATACTACAGGATGATTGAGTTTATTTCAGGAAGCTGGCACACGCACCAAACTATTTTTATGCATTTAAATAGATTTGTTTTAAAAATCCTGAAAATACAAGACCAGTTTTCTGTTCCGAGCTGGTTGCAAATCGGAAAACAACTTCTGATGCAGTTTGGAGTTCTAGAGTGCGTTATCTTGACTTTGCAAGTTAACTTTCAAGTTTTCCCCTCTGTTTGTCAAGTGAAGTCCATGACCTTTGTCCTTGAGCCGGCAGTCTGCGCCATCTGCAGCTTTAGGTCTTTGACCACCAAGGGCGAGTTTGCGGAAAGCTTGTAGCTGGGCTGCCTTGCCTTGTTTAAATAGCCCAACACCTGCTAGGCAAGCCCTGCGCCTGTGAGTGGCCCTCTGTGCTCCTTCCTTTAGGATTTGCAAGGCTGGAGCACAAAGAGAGCGATTGTTACCCAATAAGCGCGAGTCACACACTTCTACCAATCGCCTTAGGAGGGCTGGTTACCATGGAATCCACCATCTGTTCACTCCCTGCCGCCGGAATGTGATTACCCTTGGCAGGCTGGGGACTCGGTGAGCGCCGAGCCGGGCTGGGTGGTGCGGGAGGCTCTGCGATGGGCTGGGGCCAGGCGAGGCTCCGCTCAGCGCTGGAGGGGCGCGCGAAGGCAGCCGGTCTGTGACTCCTGGCCGGCGCACAGACCGCTTTCCGAGGGTGAGTACCCGCGCCCAGCGAGCGGCTCCCCAGCTCCTACCGTGTGTGGCCGGGGCTTTCTCCGCATGCGGTCGGAGGATACTCAGCCTCCAGCTTCCACGCTTGTCCCGGGTTGGCGTTAAGCAGCTTTGTGGTGCCCCCACAGCCGCGTTTGTGTTGGGAAATGAAAGAATTATCTGTTAATCTTTTTTAAATGTGTGCTTCTGTCTGTGAAATTGTTTTATGACCTCTGCAAGTGGCGAAGACGGTCATTTTCAGTGGTGTCTCCGAAGGCGTGTATGGCATGCTTGCTGACACACGCCTAGCACCACAGCGCGTTCGGTGCCTGGTCTTATTATTTGAGAAAGATCTCTCAGGTCAGGGGCGTTGTAGGTTATGAGTGAATTCACCACCATCTGGCTGCACATGACAGGTGACCATTACTAGGTCATGTTGAAATGCGATGTTTATGCAGTTTTATTTTGCAATATTTCGCACAAGTTTCGAGGGCCCCAAGCATGTGGAAACAATGTGACCGGCTCCCGGATAAAGGAAGAGGCAGCTAGGAAGGTCGCCTGGGTTTCAAGGGCTTCCTTTGTTTTTCTGTTTGAACAGCCCCTTACAATGTGTGCCGCATACTGTGAGCAGGAGGAGGAGATTTGGGTCCTAACAAATGGACGACTGACATTTTTCTGGGTGGCCCGGAGGTTGGTAGCTCAAACAAGGGACGGCTATGTCTTTTGTAAGCAGCGTTGTCTACTCTTCCCCAGAACTGCACCCTGATGTATAGAGTGGAAAGCAGCAAGAGTGCCCTGTGTACTCCGGATGCTGCTTTTGTGTAAGCTGTGCCGTAGTGCACAGCACGGCGCCCCTGCCCCCGAGTCACGCCGGGGCTGCCATTTTCCTCGGTGGGGGAGGGGCTGGCAGGGAGGCCTGTCCAAGCAGGTCGTGGCTTGGACACGCGTGGCCGTGGCTCAGAGGCCGGCCCGAGAGCCCCAGGAACGCATAGCCTATAATAGGCCCTCGATGTGTGAGTTTTAAAAAATGATGCTATAAAATTAAGTAACCCA
This sequence comes from Chinchilla lanigera, assembly GCF_000276665.1. NCBI lineage: Eukaryota > Metazoa > Chordata > Mammalia > Rodentia > Chinchillidae > Chinchilla > Chinchilla lanigera. The sequence continues at coordinate 3,225,135 of NW_004955505.1, read as the reverse complement.
CATTGGCCAAGGACTCACGTTGTGACTTCAAGAATACGTTTTTAGGCCTGGTGGTTATTTGTGGATTCTTGATCTTAATTGTAATTGACTTATCAAATTCTTATTGTCTCTTGCACTTACTGATCTATATTTTTTTTTAAAAAAATAAGCAGAATTATATTAATTACATGGTATTTCTAAGAAAGATCCTTTTTTTTCATTAACACACACATGCCTGCCTTACGGTTTCCTTAAGACCATCTGAAACATTTTCAAGATAATCTTCTACTATTGGGACAAAATTTGCACTCATAAAAATCAGTCATTGATAAGCCTTGTAAGGTTTGGAAGGAAGTGAGCTAATTTAACAAGTGTGGTGTGTTCACGTGGCTTGCTTTGCCGTGTGTCTTCTTCAAACCCAAAAGATCATTTGAATGACTGGGTGAGAGATATGGTCACTTAGGCCCTTGAGGCGGCCAAATAAATCTGTACACTTCCCAGATTCTGGAGCATTTGCCAGTATGCTTGCTGGTTTTACTGTGAGATACTAAAGATTAGTAACTTACTGAGTCAAGTTGCAAGATTGAGTTCACGTTAGCGGATTGCATTTTTAGGTGAATGTTAAACTATGTTCCTAGCATTTTATGGTGGTTGGCAAGTACGTGGTCGCTTATTTTTACTCAAAAGTGTATTTATTAATATGCTCCCAGTTCAGATTTCTAGAGGAGCAAGTAGTTAAACCACAGAGCTCTTCAAAGAGCTTTGTTCCTAGAAACTGGGTGATTTCCCTTACTGGAATTGGTCAAGAGGAGTGACCGTCCTGGAGCAGCGTGAGCCCAGCCGGTGGCCCTGGCGACAGCGCTTATCCTACGCCTTCCTCACTGGGGAGATGTTTGCTCCCTTTCATGAGAGCCCCTGCTGCGAGCGGCTTCTGTGTCAGGAACTGATCCTGGGTGGCAAGCGCAGGTCTGCTGTGGAGCGTGGCTGGCCGTCTAGATCTCGCCACTGCCACCTGTGGAGAGGAGGGGCGAGTTACAGCGAAGACTTCTCTCCACCGTCCCGGCTCCCGAGGCTTGCTGCTTTGCAGTCCTTCAATACAACTTAAGATTACATTGAATTATAAGCATGCGTTTGTGTGGGTAACTACGTAAAACTCAGAGTTACTTCTGTAAAAGTATGGATAACCAGTAGGAACTTCTAACAAATGCACAGTTCTAACTGAAGTACTTCTGGGCGTTCAGATCTTCAGCTGTCGGAACAGACAGCCCATCAGCCCACCACGACTTCAGCACTGCTTCTGTCTTTGTGGTTGCTCGTCTGACACATCATGCTGGGCAGCTGCCTGGCCTGGCCTCCATTCAGACAGGAAGACTGCGGTGCTGAGAAACGGCCCTGGTTCGCTGCATGCGTTCTTCTCCTATGTCTTGTTGACTCATTCCGCCTCATTCCTTTCTGTCACTTTTGAGTAGAGATTTATAACCCATCCTTTTGAAAGCTCTCTTGGACCACTGTGGACTTGGGACCCTTGAACTGGCTGCAGTGATGGAGTGGGAGAGACTTGGAGGAGGATCTGTGGATGCACCGCTGCTGATGCTGTGTGTTCTCAGAACCTGGCCGCATTCTTCGGACTCTTACAAGTGGATGTAGTGAAACTGGCTGTCTTTTGCCCTTACCCAGAATTCCGTGTTGTCAGAGCTGCAGCTACTCTTAGAATGTGTATCTAATCTGTCTAATTGGGTACGTCAGCACAATTGTGCATTGCTGCGTTCCATGCAGAGCTAGAGGAAGGGAACTTTATAAAGTATGCGAACTCGCCCAAAAGCTGTGGCTCAAACTCGTGGCGAGGAGGGTTTTCTCTATCTGTGTGCAGCAGGGTGGCGCGTTGGCAGCTGTTTCTTCTGAGCTGTCCTCCTCCTCTATTTCTGTAACAGCTCCTGTGCTTCGCTAACATGGAAAAGCAAACTTGCCTTAAATTGGCAAGGAGTAGTTCTGTGCCCAGGCCGTGGATCCTAGGACACTTGTGTGGATGCACTTTCCTTTTGTCCTTGGGTTGCCCCAGGGTGATTTGATGGGATTATCAGTGGGTGCACCTTATTCTTAGAAAAGGTCTGTACTTTTACAAGTAACCCCCACTCTGTGGACCTAATTGTTCTTTTGTAACACATGTTTTGAGTTACTGACTTCCCCTGTAAGTAGTTCCTTCCTTCCTTTCCTTCCTCCTTGTCTGCCCAAATCCTGTGTTCTTTTTTTTTTTTTTAACATTTAACCAATTTCCTGGTCCTGAACTCAGATTTGTGAAATAAGGCATAGTGTATTTACAGAAGACAGACAGACTGAATCTGTTGGATTCTTTGATCCCCACTGTACATCACTAGGTAATGGTTCATTTACATAGAGATCCCAATCTAGACAGAACGATCTGACTTTAAACTTGATTTTAGAGAAGGATCTAAGGCCCACACCAATGAAGCGTCTTTTCCCAGTCACGAAAGCTGAGTTGCAGAAATGGCTGACCTTGTGTGTGGTCCGCTGAGCGCAAAGACACGAGCAGGGTCACCTGACTGTCTACATTGTTGCCCTTATGAGACATAAGGAACACGGAGCTGTGCCCCTAAAACTCCAGAGATCGACATTTCAGTGACTGTAGAGAGTGCCCAGCTTTGAAGGGTGGTTTCCTCAAGAATCACAGTCGGAAGCACAAGGTCGTGAGTTCGGTTCCCGGTACCGGAGAAAAACCAAAAAAAAAAAAAAAAAAAAAAAGAATCACAGTCGGAAGAAACAGACGTCTTGTAAATGCCTAAGTTTTACAAGTCCCAACTCCCAACCCAGCCAGATGCCTGTGGGCTCGAGGGCAGCCAGTCTTCCTTGTAGCCTGCGAACAGCCCAGAGATGGCGAGGAGGCGGCGGCGGCGGCTGTCGGAGCTTAGAGCAGGTGTTGGGGGAGCGCCAAGCCGGACAGCTGGGGCTGACTGTAGTTCCTCGCGGGGCACACACCTGTCACCTGGACTGTATGTTCCACTGTGGCTGGTGGCCTCTTGTGTGGACGGGGCTGATGCCCAGCCACGTCTGGCTGCTCGCCTTCCCTTTCCTCTGGAGCCCCCCACGCGGCCCACCCAGGCAGGATCGCCTCACCACCGTGCTTTGGAGACCTTAGGGCCGTCACTGGCAGCCCTTGATTCCTGCGGCAAATCCCCACTGAGTGTTGGCTGCCGCCAGTGCTGCTGGCCTGGAGGACGCAGTGCTGAGCACCCTGGGGAGGTCTTCACTGCAGGCCGCAGGGTAGAGGGGGACACAACGCGGACAGGTGGAGCAATACAGGGACGAAGTTTGCCTGGAGGAGCGGCCTTAGGGCAACAAACTGTAGCTGAGGTAGTCGGAGAGCTACTTAGGGCTGTGTCCCACACACTGGAGGGAAAGGATAAGCTGCCCCCCCATGCCACCAGCCGAGTGTGAGCAGTGTGGTGGGAGGGGTGCCACGGTCCGCACTTGAGGTGGAGATGGGACGGGGCCGTCATCAGGATCGCGTTAGTGTCGCAGTCAGCACCGTGTTCAGAAGCCACACTGCGCACTCTCTTTTTTCTGGACTTCACACTGAATTTGTGCTCTGTGTCAAAGCGAGAGTTCTGGGGACAGGCCCAGGAAGCCACCGCAGACGCGGTCAAGTCTCAGACCTGTGCTGAGACCATTTCACCTACTGGCCCCTGGGACGTCTCTAGGCCCGTTACCTCTCACAGTCTCCGTTTCCCGCTGTAGGACTCTTGGATTACTGAGGCTATGAAGTGGCCATGCGCCAAGCTTCATTCGGCGCTAAAAGCACTGGCGATAGCTGTGCCGTTTCCCGAGGGCAGGAGCCGCTGTCCTGAGGGTGGAATCCTCCCACCTTGAGTCTCATTGTGCAAACCTGCCCCTCTGGATTCCAGATGCCAATCAGGGTGAGGGCAGGACCTGGGCGGCGCTGGCTGCGTGGGTGGAGTCCGGGTTGAGACAGGACAGGTGCGTGGACGGGGCGTGCGGACCGAGGTATGGGGAGCCGTTTCCTGCATCCCAGGAGGGGTGGAGATCCTTGGTTGTAAAGATTTGGGGAGTAGATCTTTTATAGTGCACAAGGTTGGTAAGTAGCTTAATGACAGAGATGCGGAGGGAGTGGTGCTCAGGGCAGCCAGAATGCTGCTTCTGTCTCACGGTCCTCTTCATCAACAGCCCGCAGACTCGCTCTGTCATCACCACCACGGTCCAGTGAAGTCATGTCTTATTCTTGGAATTCAGACTCTCAAGTCAGCATCAAAGCAAAATCTGCTTAGTCAAAAATTTCCTTGAGAAATCCCTTAGGAAGGCACAGCTCGGAGAGCACTGCTTTCATGAAGCCCAACACTCACGCGTGTGTGTCTGTGTGTGCACGTGTGTGTGTGTGTCTGTGTGTGCATGTGTGTCTGTGTATGTGCGTGTTTCTCCAGGGTTGGGAGCGATTGTTGCCTCTTGGCTTGGGCGTGAGATAAAGCAATGGCTTGCTCGCAGGAAAAGCTGTTCTCGGTGGTCTGCAGCCATGCTCAAAGCCCAGCGTGGTGAGGGCGCACGCTCGGAGTCCTGCATGAACTGTGAGCGCTCGGGCCCCCGCTGGGTCTCCGTCTCTGCCTCTCACTGCAGAGTGCATGCGCATCGTGTACAGAAGTATGTAGAGTCCCGGCCGAGCAGGTTTAAATGCCCACCGGATAGAATTGTGGAGTTGTAGTCCATGCTAACTTCTGCTTTGTACATGCCATGTACATGTTTTGTACATGCCAGGCCCCATAAACTGTATCCATTGTCCCATCTCATCTTTGCAGAAGAGGGTTTTATCCTCACTGAACAAATAAAATCTGCTAGGAGATAACATATTAATTCCAAATTCTCTAGCTCTGAAGTGATGAGCCAGGGTAGAAGGCGTCATCTGTTCAGGTTTTGAGCTTGTGTTTCTAGCTTTTGTGCTCAGTTTTCTTAGTTCGAAAACCATTGCATTCACCTAGGTAACATAATAATAATGAGGAGAAACTTAATTGTTACAGTAGCAGAGGGGATATAGATAGAAGATTCCAAAGAGATTAACGGAGAGAATTAATGAGTTACTGTCTTTCAGAAGCCCTTAGGTGATTAGTAATTGTCAAAGAACATGAATAGTTTGAAAAGGAGAAACAAATCCTAATACATTTAAAAACTTTTATATAACTAATGATCAAAGAAATACACAGAATGCTCTCATTATATTGGCAGAAGTTTATGGAGTGCTTATATTTTGGGTTATAGACTATTTCAGATATATATCTCAGCTGACCACATACACTCAAAGGATTTGGGGGAAGACAGTGCACGTATTTTCTTTTAACTCTTAGAGAACATGCTATTACAAGGAATAGAGGCCTGTGGTAGCTTAAGATAAAAGAGGGCTGTGTTGAAATAATACAGAGGAACTCAGGGTGTCGATCCAGGCCTCGGAAGGGTGAGGGGCTGTGCTCTGAGCTGTGAGCTGTGAGCTGTGAGCTGTGAGCTGTGAGCTGTGAGCTGTGGGGGTGTCTGAGCTCTCATCCCTGCTACCCTGCCCGGGATCCTCCTGCGCTCCTGCTTGCCTCCTGTGCATCTCCCTGTGGATGGCAGAAGACCCAGCCACCCCTAATCCAAGGAGACCCCTGCCTGGGCTGGTGTCCAGCAGAGACATGCAGGTCTCACTCCTCATGCCTTGGGAGACTCTACTGGGCCAGGCTTGGGACAGGCAGGTTCTGTCAGCTGTGGCCATGGGACACCGAGGTCACCTCATCTGCAGCAAGATAGAGAAACACCTGCTGTCGGGATCAGGAGCTTTGCACTTTTTTTCCTCTTTATCCTTTTCTGTAGATTTTAAGTGACCAAGAAAAAGTAAACTAATAAGAACTTTAAGAGACAAATTAAAATCTAGTAGGGAAGATAAACCTGTCCCAAGTAACAGTAACCAACATAGGCTAGTTTGTTTTTGTGTTTTAGACACAAAGTTGTAGTAAAAACTTAAGGATAGCTTTCTTGATAATTAGACTGTTTTAAAAGTGGAATGGTGTGTTCAAAAAGTGTTTTCTTATCACAGGTAGTACTCAAATAGAAATTACAAATTGGGAATGGTAGTACCTGGTTGTAATCCCAGCACTCTGGGAAGCTGAGGCAGGAGGATTGCAAGTTCCAGTCCAGTCTGGGCAACTTAGCAATTCAGTAAGACTTTGTCTCAAAAAATAAAACAAAATATGGAAATGTAGCTCAAGGTGAAGCTTTTAGATCTACTCACCACTACTGAGAAGGAATAAAAAAAGAAAAAAAAAAGGTCTTGCTTATAATAGATATTATAGAAAAGATCCATTTATCAGGTAGGTATGGGTAACTGAATGATTTCAAAATTCCTTCTAAGTGCTGACATTCTATTAGGAAAGGAGAATTTACTCTGGAAAGAGGGTGTATACAATGCTTAATTAAATGTTGAGGAAGATTTTATACAAGTTACCTTCCTTCTGTGAAAGAGATGTGAAATTATTCAACAGCCATCCAAATCTGTAGGACTAAGTGGGAGGCAATAAATTTGAGTCTTATCTTGAAGGCAGAGATCAGATTATGTGAGGGAAGTCATTCAGAGTTTAGTTAATGTTGGTGCTAAGGTAGAATTAAATTTCAGCTAATGAGCTCTTATCTCAGGATAAGAGACAGTGTTAGTCAGCTTTCCATTACTGTAACAAATACCACAGATGACTTAGAAGAAGGAAGGAAAGGTTTATTTAGGCTCACGGTTTCAGAGGTTTCAGTCCATGGTTGGTTGGCCTTGTTGGGTTTGGGCCTGTGGTGAGACAGAGCATCATGGTGGGAGCTTAGGGTAGAGGAAGCGGCTTACCCCATGGCAGCCAGGAAGCAGAGGGAGAGAGGCCCAATATCCCTTTCCAGGGTATACCTTCCTATGACCAGAGGACTCCAACTAGGAACCACCTCCCAGTGGTGCCATAGCTGGGGACTACCCCTTTAACACGTGCGGGACAGCTACCCAAACCTCAGCCCCAACCAGGCAGAGGCCTTGCTCATGTCCATTCTCCAGTGCAGTGGTGAAAAGCTTGCATGGAGCAGGGAAGTGAAAAGAAATGATTATGGTGAGTCCGTATCTGGGCGTAACTGTGTTCTGGGAAGGAACTGTAGGAAAATTGGTGGTTTTTGTGTTTTGGTAGTTATGTTAAACTATGGTAAAACTACATTAGCAGGTATATTATAAACCAACTTACTATTAAAGGACCTTCAGTGTGTGTGTGTGTGTTGTTCCCCATCACTGTGCTAGAGTGACGTTATACTAACGATATACTCTTTCTTTTCATTAGAAAAAGACATCAACTCCATAGACAGTAAGCTGATCCCAGGATTTAAACTTAGTTTAGCACTTTGTTAAATCAGGTTTTTCTCCTTTTCAAGCACGGAATAAGCATAAGCTTGTTACTGTTAAAATGGTGGCTGTAATATAGCTCTTCCTTGAATTACATCTCTACTTTCTGATCGTTGTGTGCATGAGTCTGTTCTAAGCTCGTTCTGAAGAGCACGTCCTAAACGCGGCTGTGGCCATCTGGGACTCCAAGGAGCGGGGAGTTCCTACACTGCCTGTTGGTGTCAGTCACTGGGTGTGGTTGGTACCACGCTGTGTGGGATTTCTCTTTCCAGAGTGGTGCCCATCCCAGAAAACGTCGGGCTGTCTTCCCTTGGGAGGAGCTGGTGGGCCAGACAGGCCAGCAGAGGCCAGGCCGGTGCTTGGCGGCCCGAATGCATGGTGGCTTTGAACAGGGCCCACTCAGGTCCCGCCGTTTACCTGTGAGAGAGCATGCACCTTTGATGTCAGGAAACATTGATTCATTTGGCCAGGTGGTTGTAAAAAGGGACAGGCCAGAAGTCATTTGGTTTGAAGCCGTCTTTCTCCTGCCCTTCTCCTATTTCTTTTATCTGCCCAGGGGTAAAATACCTTTCCGGAAAGGCTAGTGGTCTATTGCTGGAGAACAGTAGCAGAGCAAGGAAGGCATGGTGCTTGTCTGGAATTTCTAGTGGCGGACAGATCAAATGGGGTCCCCTTGCATCTAAGTTCGATGGATTTATTTCACGCAATATGCATTTAATTTATCTCTGCCTGGGGCTGTGCTAGAGCAGTAAAGGTGCCACCTTGCTCTCAGTAGCCTCCCTTCGGTAAGTCCAGTATGTAATGCAAGGTCATAAAAGTGTACAAAAGTGCATGCCACGTGCTGTGATTGCACAGAGAGAAGGAAGGGCTAGTGCCTAGGCCAGGGGATAAGAAAAATGTCACCTTGGAGATAACTCTGGCCTGGATCTTAAGGGTAAGGCGGGATCTGCCAGGCGGTAAAGGGCACTTCATATCAAAGAAAAGTGTACCTAGAAGATCAAAGATAGTTCACATGCACAATAAGAAAGGTGGTGTAAGTAGTGTGGGGGTGGAGGAGCTAAGCTTTGTAAGATCAACAGCGCCAGACTGTGGTAGACGAGCCGTGGCTTGCGGTGGGACGTGGTTCTGTGGCGAGAGCTGGCTGGTGCTTTGAAGCTGGCAGGCAGTGTGGTCCTGCGCGCTCTGGGGAGGCGACTGACGGCACCGCGCAGGAAGGACTGGGTCGGCGAAGCGCGGCAGGCCGTGCATTTCTACAAGGAGAGAGAGGACGGGTTCCTAGTGGGGACAGTAGCACTGGGGTGCAGAAGAAGGAAGGACCGAGAAGTCCGGAGGAGCAGCTCCGTCAGGACTTGGTGATCAACTGGATGTGTGAACAGGGCCGGAGGGGTGGGAGTGTACGGAGCGGCCGTGGGCTGAGCTCGTCATTGGCTGGTGCTGGACCTCGTGGGGAGGCACCTGGATCCCGGGTCTGATTCGGGCCACACTTACTTTCCCATCACACGTCTAGCTAGTTTACATTTATGTGAGGAGTCTGTATGTTTTACAGCCTTGAAAACAAATGCCAAATAATATTCTCAGTACGAGGGGCTATATCAGCTTCGCTTTTGCAAAAAATAATGTGATAGTGTGAGGAAAACCATGAGATTTTAAAACCAGCTCTGAGTTTTTCTTCTTTTTTTATTTTATTTTGTTTTTGTTTTTGTTTTTCTCCGGTACCAGGAACCGAACTCGCGACCTTGTGCTTGCCAGGCAGGCGCTTTGCCACTGAGCTAAATCCCCAGCCCCTGAGTTTTTCTTCTTGATCAGCTTTCTAGCACTTGCTACCCTGGTACTGTACCTAAAATTGTTGCCTGTCAGCAGATGACGAGGCCCTTGCTGTGGGGTGGAAGCCGAACATAGAACAGGGTTTATCTCAGTTCAGAGCATGATGTGGAAAATATGTCTATATCATATGTATGGCCCTAATCAAGTGTGTGTGTGTGTGTGTGTGTGTGTGTGTGTGTGTGTATAGAGAGAGACAGAGAGAGATTGTATTTATGTGTGTCTGCAATTCAGCATCTTTGCACCAAGCTATGTCTCCGGCTCTTTTTGTTGTTGTTTTTTAATGTTTGAGACAAAGTTTACTAAATCACTAAATTGCTGGGCTTGAACTTGCATTCTTACTGCCTTAGCCTCTGACAGTGCTGGAATTAGTTATTTTCCTCTCGCTGCTGAGACACCGATGCCCAAAATTAGGGGAGGAAGGGTCTGTTTTGCTCACAGTTTGTGGAGGTTTCAGTCCGTAATCAGCTGGCTCCAAGGCAGGGTGGCATGACATAGGGCAGCAGTTCAAGGGGGCAGAAGACAGCAAAAGCAAAAAAAAAAAGAAGACAGCAAAAGCAGCGAGAGCAAAAGGGAGGGGAGAACAAGCCTCTTTTCTTCCCTTATATTGTAAGGAGGCTACTGGCCCTCAGGTGGGTGTAGCACTCACACCATCTCTGTACCCTCCTGTTACACAGTCTCAGGATGTCTATAAAGTGAGGACCCTGGCCCCCTGCTGAGTCACTTAGTTAACCTTCTAAACTTCTCAAGTTGACACAATGTATCAACCATTACAATGGGCAATAATATGTATTTGTTTTTTGGAGGAAGAAGTGTAAAGTCTATCTAATAAGTTAACTAGTTACATAATTTCAGTTGTGTGAGTGCGGTGCTGAAAGATGCCTTATAGGAATCCGGCTTCTGCTCTATCACACGAAACAAGATCCTGTTACAGTATTAATTAGACTCATTAAGACACCCTCTGCCTCCACTTTTCCCCTCTGCGTTTCTCCTCAGCACTTTGCAATTTTTTTAATCTACCAACATACTGCTGACCCTTGAAAACCATGGGTTGAACTGCATGGGTCCACTTATAGGCAGATTGTTTTTGTTACATTTGCAACAATTTGAAAAGACCTACGGATAAGTGCAAAGCCTAGAATACTGCAAAGATTAAGAAATATTGGGTATGTCTTACATGTGCAAAATATATGCAGACAAGTCTATTTTTATCATTTACTTCCATGAATTATACACAAGTCTATTCTAAAAAGAATTGAAACGGAGCCAACAGTGGTCCGCACACGCAGCTGCCCCGAACCCCCAGCAGCTGGGAGGGGGTGAGCAAGCGGGCAGATGTGGGCCGAGCTGGTAACCGTACATGCCGTGCCCTGTGAAGATTTCACAGCCATCTCCTGTTGCATCTGTGGTGAGCTCGGCTGTTGCAAGGACCTGCTCAGAGCTGGGCCTTCCTGGGAGCTGTGACCAGGTCGGCAGCTCTGTGGTCTGGTATGCATCAGCCGGAAGCCCTCTCACCATTCCTGGTTTTGGGCTGTATCCAACACACAGAAAATACAAACTATGGGTTAGTCAACGGTTTATTTTATTGGTAAGGATTCTGGCCAACAGCAGGTTATTACTGGTTAAGTTTTTGGGGATCAGATGTTATAGATAGCTCAGCATGGAGGTGAACACCTGTAATCCCAGCACTCTGGGAGGCTGAGGCAGGAGGATAGCAAGTTGGAGTCCCTAGTGACTTAATGAGACCTTGTCTCAAAAATAAGAAATGGCTGGAGATGTAGTTCAGTGTAAAGGCCCTGGGATCAGTCCCCAGTACGATACATACGTGCACACACACGCATATTCTGTGCAGATTTTCCACTGGCTGAGGGTCGGCAGCCCTGACCCCTGCAGTGTCCTTCAGGGTTGCCCTTGGCTGTGACCTTGGTTGGCTCTCTCCTAGCAGGGCCAGGAGCTGTCTCACTTCCATCCCAGCTTTTGGCTCAGCACAGAGTCCTGTGAACGCTGAGGCCATTGAACTGCATTGACCCTAATGAAGGAAGGTAGAAGCATTGGTGCAGACTTCCCTGACGGTTGTGTGTCATTGTGTTAACCTTGAAGAGAAGGAGTGTACGGTTAGCCGAGGCATGAGAGTGGGAGCCACTTTGCTTGTGTCACTGCTGCTGGGATGCCTGCTCCACTGAGGAGCTGCCTTCTCCGCAGTCCCCCGGCTCTCCTGACTGGGCTGGCGCTGGATTCTCTGTGGCCCCTGGTGCTTGCACAAGCGTGGCAGATAGGAGTATTTTGGTCCACCTGCAGTGAAAGGGGTAGGCCCGCAGTGGTGTCAGAAAATCACCAAGGGGTCTAGGGTGTCTTCAGCAATTGGCCCAAGGAGTTAGAAGAGACAGTCATCTTTTTGAATGAAATAGTCTTAAATACCTGTAGGTTTGGCTTTTCTGCCTCTCTGCTCCTTTCTTGCTTCTCCCTGAATAAAACCAACTTCCTCCCTTTTTACGGACGGACGGGGAAAAGATGCAGGCAGAGAAGGGACCTGCACAGGTCTGTGCGTACTTGTGTCTTTTCAATATGAAAATGACCAGGCGAGGATAAGGCCCAAAATCCCATGCAGGGAGATGGGATGAATTAAAAAGTGTGGCTTTTTTGAATGAAAGGGGCAGACAGATGCACTCTTAATAAATGAGATAATCATATTGGAGAAAGCTAATCCAGTCTTTAAACAGGAACTTGAGTTTAGTAAATAAATAGCTGCTAATCTCACAGCGGTGCGTGCTGTGTGCTGTAATAATTAAAGCTGCCAAAAGCAGAACTGAAGCTTTTCTGAGAAGCCAGTGGAAAAATAACAATAGTAAGCAAGGGAGAAAAACCCCTTGAGAAGTTACAGGATGGAATCGGGCAGCAAACTGAACTAATTTCCCTTTCAAGTTGTGGTCAGTGTGATCAGCATTTCCTCCTCACTCTGGGGACCGTGGTCTTTCATTTCCCATCCTGGCAGTGAGGCCCAGGGGGACGCAGGCCGTCGGTTCTGAGTGCAGGGTATGGTACACTTGCAGCGATCCATGCAACGCTTGCGGTGTGCAGATGTAAAGTGAACTTTTAGCACAAACTTTTACATTTAAAAGGTAATAAAGTTTAATAGAAACAAAAAACCCTTGTTTCAACCCCTGGGTAATTAGGTGGTTTATGTGTAAATGAAAAGAGCAAAATAGTATTTTATAGTAAAATGCCTCTGACCTACTCAAGTACCAAAGCTTTAATTCATTGCTCAAATAGGGAAAGGAGTAGGAAACTTAGTATTTTAACTTAAGATGGTAACTTTATGTAATACATACTATGATACTGCTCTGTAGGGGCCAGGGGTTGAGCTCAGTGGTGCAGTGCCTGCCTGGTAAGCATGAGGTCCTGAGTTTGATTTCTGGTACCCCCCCTCAAGAAAAGAATATTGCTCTATAATACCACAGTAGATCTGGAACACTTTTACTTGGGCAATTTTTGTTGTAGTATATCTTTTGTGAGTAGCCCCAAAAGTTCCTAGAGGCTTCATAAAACTTATTAACATTTAAATGAGCAAATATTTATGTGTCTTTTGTATTCCTTGCTCTGACTTGAGGGAGGAAGTATGGTTCTAAAAATAATTTGGTTCAGATGAAAAGGGGAACAAGGAAGAGGGGAGGGAGAAAGGAAAGAAAGGACAAGGAAAAAAAGAACAGAAGGGAAAAATGGAAACAAGGGGCTGGGGATATAGCTCAGCAGCACAAGCACCTGCCTGGCAAGTGCAAGGTGCTGAATTTGATTCCCAGTACCAAGAAAAAAAAAAAAAAGGAATAAAAAATGGAAACAAAGCTTCTGTAAATAAAGAGGGGACATGTAGGGAGTGGCTGAGGCTGGAAATTGGTGAGAACTAAGAGCACCTGAGGCAATCAAACTGCTTCAGTCCAGAGAAACACCTTGCCTGAGACACGGCCAGCCATTAGTTGCCAGGCAACCCTTTGTCACATGACTTTAACTTTGTCAAATGTATAAATAAACCAGCTGAGGTGGTTGAGCAGTTCCTTTCCTTCCAGCTGGAGAGAGGGCTCCACCTGACCTCAGCTTTTGTTTCTAATATTTCTCAATCCTTGGGCAGTCCGGTCCCCCACCCACCTGCAACATCCAGAGCTGCTGGGTAGCAGCAGGGAAGAGGGGCTGAAGGGAGGGGAAAGAAGGGGAAGGGAGAAAAAAGAAGCAAGACATGCATAGGTACAAACCCCCTATGCTGAGTGCTGTCATTATGTATATCTAAATTGTACCAGTAAAATAAAAAGTATTCAATAATTTGGGCCAGGTGTGGTGGAATGTGCCTGCATTCCCAGCTGCTTGGGAGGCTGAGGTAGGATGATTGCTTGAGGCCAAGAATTTGGGCCCAGCCTGTGTCTTAAAATTCTCCCCCTTCCCAGCCCCTCCCCCACCTATCTTTCTTTCTTTTTCTTTCTTTCTTTCCTTCTTTCCTTCTTTCTCTAGTAGATTATTTCCAGTTTTTCCCTTTGGTAAGTTACCACCTTCCTCTCCATGCAGTGGCAGTTCGGCAGGACAGTGTGCCCCAGGTGGCAATGACAGTGATGGGCAGTTTCCTGCAGTTCACAGGTGTCACCATTGCCGTCCCCTCGGTTGCCACCTCAATCTACAAGTCCTGTGGGCACTGGAGATGACAGTTTGCCCATAACTTACAGTCTTTCTCCTCGAAGGCTGTAACGTACTTTGTGTCTTTATTATGTTGACTGGAGGTGGGCACACATGCAACTACCCAGCTGGTAAATGCTCAGCACTGGTGAGGAATTAGAGAAAGGGAGAGAAAATTAGAGAAAACAAAGGGAGAGGTTTATTTGGAAAAGGGCAGGAAGAGAGAAGACAGCCAGCCATTCTGGAAGAGTAGTGGCCTGGGAAAGGGGAATGCCCATCAGTTCTTGCCCTCGGCACCTCTTATGAAGGCTGGTGCCCCGTCCACGTTGGGCACCCAGAGCTTGGCACTGTCTGATTGGCTCTCTGGCCACCTTTGACCTTATACTGAGCACCTTTGCCTACATTTTCTTTGGTCCTTTGACTCCTTCCTCCCCTCTTGTGATTTAGAAGGGAAGGCGAAGGCCAGTGAAGTGTGTATCTGTACAGTAATATACTGACTTCATACAGAGAAGAGGGTTTAGGCGGCACCCCTGTCTTCTTTGTATTTTATCAGGTGGGAGGGCTGGTCACCCTGGTCTTTCATGCTCCTGGCTATGTCCTGCTAAGTTCTGACCTCTGATCTTTTTTTTTTTTTTTTTTTTTTTCAGTTCTCCAACATTTATTTATTAAGTGGCAAAAGATAAAAAGAATACTGAGAAAGAAAATAAAGAAAAAAT
>NW_004955505.1:3139821-3210452 GCF_000276665.1 Chinchilla lanigera | reverse complement strand
AACCAATCACAAAGCTAAGTGTTCTACTCTGAACTAGAAGTATTACAAATAAATTATAACAAAATATGAAGTTATAAGATGAGTTCTCCAACATTTATTTATTAAGTGGCAAAAGATAAAAAGAATACTGAGAAAGAAAATAAAGAAAAAATGAATATTAGGCAGGAGAAAAGAAACCAACTTTTAAAAAGAAAAAAACATCACACTAGTCAGAATTACATGTGAAAAATGCAAAAGTGGCCAGGTTTAATAGAAATATAAAGAGAACCCTGGCAGACTGCTATTCTAACATCCCAGTTGTAGACAGTCTCTAGGAAAAAACCTCACAAAAGCTGTACTTTTAGTGTGACTTAGAACCAGATAGAACATGCTAGGAATCATGCAACATCATCAGCTCACAGTTCTCAGTAGGAGAAAGCGTGCAGAGGAGTCCCTAGAACAGAGATGTAGGACCATCAAACAGGCGCTTGCCTGCGTGAAGCCAGAAGCACTTGACCCCTGGTCTTTGTCCTTCTAACTGCTCAAGTCTAACTGCAGATGCAAAAGCTGCCTTTAGTAAGATCTGTGAATTTCCTTAATAAAGCTTCATAAGACCCTATTTTATCCTTTTTCCTGCCTATGAAAACCTTTCCCTACTAGATTAACTTCTTTTTTCAAATATTCCTTACCAAATTATTCTCTTACTTCTTCCCCCCGCTCCCCCCAGTATTGGGGATTGATCCCAGGGCTTTCACACTGAGCCACATTCCCAACTTTAATTTTTAATTTGAGACGAGGTCTTGCTAAGTTACCCAAACTGGGCTCCACCTAAAATTCTCCTGCCTCAGCCTCCAGAGTGCTGGGATTGCAGACAGCAAGTCTGGCTTCCTATTACTTTTATTCTTTGGTTCAGGGGATTGAACCCAAGGCCCCAGGTGTGCTGGGCAAGTGCTCTACCACTGAGCTTCATCCTTAGCCCCATCTAGTTACTTTTAGATTAGAACCTAATGGCATCCTTCAGCTAAGGAGAGTCTCTTAATTTTTTGTTGTCCTAATTCATTTCCCAGAGTCAAACTGTTGAATTAGGTAGTCTAGCGTCTAGATGAGTCCGAGAGAATAGAGTAATATTAATATTTTTTTGTGTAGCATTTACAGTTTACACTGCCTATTTTGTAGTATATCATGATTTTATCATTGGTGCCACAATATATTTATGATGTCGGCTTTCCAACATCTAAATTTTAGGAATAATTCAGAGATTAAGAACTATTAGATAAGGTGTGCAAGATCGCTGTAAAAAACTGTGCGGAAGCGTAAACACGTCCTTTATCAAATAACGGGCTATAGTGTTTGTGCTCCATAAGGTACAAATGATGAGTCCTTGGAGCGCAGGAAGCAGGCATCGGAAACGGGACAGTTTGCCTGTGGAATTAAAAACAACCTTGGCATTCTCCTCAGTACTGAGATGAGTCATCAGTAATGAGGTCCTATGTGTTTCCTTTGCAGAGAGACAAATGTCCTTCATTGGCTAACCTTTCGTGGAAGGCTGGTGCCTGTCGGTAGATGTTTAGCAGCTTGCTACCTAGCAGTGACATTTGAAAAAAATACACAGTCGTCCCTTTGCAGTAAAGGTGACATTGCAGTGAGAAAGTGCCCGTGACCCTGAGCAGTGAAACACTACAGGCAGAAGAGATGTTTCCGTCATTGTGGAATTTGAACACTAAACAGATCCAAGTGTATCTTTTATAAAGAATGACCTCTGCATACATCAAACTTCAAGATTGTGTTAAACTTTGAAAAAGTTTCAAATACTTTTAGCAGGTTTTAGACCACGTGTTTCAAAAAACTTTAAAAATGTGGTAATGCCTTCCAAAATATCAGGGCGGATGGAAATGTGCTGGGAGAATGTGAAGGAAAACCTGGTAGGTGGTAGAAGCTGTCAGCAGATTCAGTAACTAACTGCAGCCGGCGATCCCTGCCCTGCTCGGGCTGTGGTCCCTCTGTGGGGACAGTAACCAAGGCCGAGGGAGGGAGGGAGCGAAGTGACACTGCCCGCTCTTCAGGTCGCCGGATTATGAGCCGTTTAACCAAGACTTCAAAATGTAAAGGAGCAGGGTCAGGCGTGTTTTCTCAGAAGCTAGTGTTTCCCTTTACTCCATCTTACTTTTCCAGTTTTGTCCCACAGCGTGCGCAGGAGTGCGTGCGTGCAGGAATTAACTCGGGCACACGGTCACACCTGCACATGTACCAGCCGAGTGTGAGTGCCCGGGTTTGTGCTGAAGAGGCTGCTCCGTGGGAAGCTGGGGGGACCCTGTTCTGAGCACCTTCCCTGGTGCTGGGACAGGGCCCGGCCAGGCTTGGCCATCGTTTTATCAGTCTGCTGTCCCTGGGCCCCTGAAGAGGGCACCTTTGAATGAGATCACGGATGGTGTTGGATACAAAGTGCGCAGGGCGGGCCAGTCCCAGTCCTTGCCCCCAAGGAGCTTTGAGTGTGGTGAGACTGATAAGGGGCTCATTGGGAATATTCAAGTTCCTGGAAGCCCGGAGAAAGACCTGGCCTCACTAAAGTCCGCCTGGCCCTGGGGGCGGAGAATGGTGTGGCTGAGGGGGCTGGAAGTTGAGGACAGCGATGAGCAGGACTTTAGGGAAAATTCCTCGGTCCCTAGCACTGCATTCTGTCAGGGTTCTGTGCTTCCTGTAGATGAACGCAAACAACCATCTTAGAATGGATTCAAATGGCTTCTGTCTGAACGTGTAACTTTTAAAATTCCCTTTCCATGTTGCGTGGGTAACTGTGATTCCCCGCTGCTGTAAACCCCAGTCTTCATTTGCTCTGCTTCCCTAGACACGAGATATGTTTGCCTTTGTCATCTGAGGATGAGGACAGCAGGAGCAGCAGTCTTTGAGCAGCCAGCTGTTTACCAGTGCGAGATTATTTAGCTAAGTGTCACTAAATTGCGCCACTCACCAATGTGAAAATGAAGTGCTGTGTCTGACGGGCTGTATGCGTAGTCCTTAGCGTGGTAGAGAAAACCTGTTTCCAGTTAAAAATTGTTACTCAAGTTGAGAGTATATAGATTGCCAGAACAATAATTAGAAAATTTTAGCCGAGTATAGTAGTGCTGTCTGTGAGGCTGAGGCAGGAGGATAGTGAGTTTGAACCCAGCGAGTGAGTACATTTATAGTTTGTCTAGTACCCATTTGCCAGTGAAGAACCGGATGATAGAAGTGTGCTATTTTAACTTGTGATCTTTTTACCCTTGACCTTATTTCTCACCATATCGTAGAAAAGGTTATCTAAAAGGTCACTAAAATCTGGATCTGCTTCTGGATGTGGTGCTACATGCCCATCATCCCAGACAGTTAGAAGGCTGAGGCAGGAAGATCACATTTTAAAGGCTAATCTGGGCAATTTAGCAAGACTTGGTCTAAAATAAATCCTTAAAAAAAAAGAGCTGGAAATGTTGCTCAGTGGTAAAGCACCCCTGAGTGTGGCACCCAGGGTTGCAGCAGCATAAAACAGAAACATCAAAACTCTGGATCTACTAACATTTTCTCTCTGTGGAACTAACTATAACTGTACTGTACATCTGAGATTTGCCAAAGGCAACCTCAAGTTTAAGGACATCATCATCTGTGTGTAGGGAATAATGAATAAGGCAGCTGCTGGTTGTATTTTAGTTATCTTTACTTCTATGTTCTTATTTTAGCATTTAAGAACACTGAGGCCAGCCGGGTGTGGAGGCATACTCCTGGAATTCCAGAACTCAGGAGGCTGAGGCAGGAGAATCACAGAGTTCAAGACCAGCCTGGGCTACAAAGTGAGTTCAAGGCCAGGCCTGTTCAATAGCTAGACCCTGTCTCAAAAAAAAACAAAAGCAAAGAAAAAGAATATTGGGGCCAATATAAAAGGCCTGAGTAGCTGCTGGTGCCCAGGGCCTCTTGGGGAAAGGGAGCCCATAATTAGAAGAAATTTGCATAAGGGAGCTGATCAAAAAGTAGAGAAATGGAAGCTGTGGCTTGGCTTTCGCGTCCCCGCTGGCTGGACCTTGCCCTCTGTTTGACCTGGCAAGGGCATAGCCTACAAGTTATTTTCTGAAAGCCTCAGGGGAGCCTTTTCTGGGAGTGCACGGTTATTTCAAAGTTGGAAAAAATAATGATTTGGTTCCTGTGGAAATTTATGAAAAGAAAACATTTTTCTTGACTTCCTTCTCAGAACTTGGGAACATGGCTCGGGCAGATGTGCAGAGAGCGAAGAGGCAAGAGGTGAGGTCAGGTGAGGGCAGGGTTCTCCCGCAGGCCTCCTGTGAGCTCTGAGTTCTGCCCAGGGGTCGCAGGCAGCCAGGGAGGCTGGGGACTCCGGGAAACTTGTGTGCGCCACAGCCTGGAGTCGCTTTTCCCTTGTTTTGCTGCCTGGTGAAATGGTGCTTCAAGGTTAATCCTCAAAGCCCTCTTCTTTAGCTTCCCAGACTGGGCTATCCAGGGAAGCAGGCTTGAGGCAGGGAGACAGGCTTGGTCCCAGCAGTAGATACTTTGGAACCTCTTGCTTGGGAAGCAGCTGCAGCCCGGGGTGTGGGGCCCAGGGGACAGCGCAGAAGGATAATACAGGGGGACATCCCGCAGTAGGGCTGTGTTCGGGTTGCGGCTGAGCACAAAGAAATGAGTTAGGGGAAGCGAGGAGAGGCTGGCCGAGGTCGGGAAGCGTGAATACACAATTGAAAAGGTTCTAACTGCGATAATCTTACTGTGGTACGCATTACGTGGAATTACACCGTTTTCAAGCCTGAGCTGCGTATCGTGCAGTCCATTCATTCCTGCAGCTGTGCGGCCTCCCCACCACCCCGTGCCCAGGGCTTCATCAGCTTCCCCCCGAGAAACTCGGGATTGTTAAATAGGCACAGTGGTGCTTTGCTGGCAACACAGGGCAGCCTGAGGGCTGGAGCCCGCGGGCGGCTCTGGCATGGTGTTGTAGGTGTGGGTAGAAAGGACGGGCACGCAGGACTCCAGGGCGTCCACAGAAAGCACGCGTAGAGAGGTGCTCTGCGGGCTTAGGGGGGACAGGGTTGGACTGGGGTGCAGAGTGTAACTGACAAACAGGAAGTGTAGTTCTCATCAGGTCGGACCCAGATGGGTTTGCTGTAAAAATGAAGATGGTCGTAATTAAAGAAGCACCAGCATTTATCAAACAGCTGTTTTCTGCTTAGCAATAGGTGACATACATT
This sequence comes from Chinchilla lanigera, assembly GCF_000276665.1. NCBI lineage: Eukaryota > Metazoa > Chordata > Mammalia > Rodentia > Chinchillidae > Chinchilla > Chinchilla lanigera. The sequence goes on along the minus strand of NW_004955505.1, from coordinate 3,205,251 downwards.
ACCTGGCATTCACGTAAAAGCAGAATTTATTAGTGTGGAGGACCACTTAGGCTGTCCTTGAAAGAGGAGCAGTTTCCTCCGTTTTGGCTGAGCCTGACCCTATTTCCTTGTATCGATATGTACAGAGCTGGCTGGGACTTTGCCTTATCCCTTCAATTGGCTTTAAGCAATGCATATTGGTCTAGCCGAGGTGCTGATGGTAGTCTTTGAAGATGCAGGCGTGTTTCCCTGACCCCCTGTTGCTCCCTCAAGTGAGCCGGGATAAGGCGGGATGTGTGAGCCAATGCTCCACGCTGTCGGCTGGGATCAAGCCTTGTGATAGAGGCTATGACTTCCTGGGGCTTGGAAGATTATACAGCAGAGCTAAAACACCGACCCCAAACGTTAGATACTACCTCAGTTGTGTGATGCAGATTACTCTTTCTGCAGATCCTTCTCTCTGCATTTGCAGAGGTGATTTGAGACCTCCTGCCTACCCCAGCTCCCAGCACTTAGATAATTCCCACCATTCTCACCGTCACTCATCCTCAAGCCACTGCCTTCTTCATGAATGAATAAAACCTAGGTTTGGCCTTGAGTCAAGGCCTTTGTTCCGGATAACCATCATCGTGGCTGGACTTAGGATCCCTTGGCTCCCCGTAACTACAAATATGCCTTAGTGTCTTTATTCTCACCATGGGTTGCACCGAAAGTGGTAGATTAGAATTAACTCACTAGAATTCCAGTAACTTCTCATGGGATTACAAATCCAAACTTCCTGGGCCGAGATGAGGATGAGGAAGGGCTCTACAATTAGGAGGCATGCCAGAGTAGGAGAAAATACCTGTGATGTGCTGAAAGTCCTCCAGACTCCTACAAAGCAGTGCAAAGTCAGTAGAGAAAGACATGAGCCAAGTTCACAGGAGTTTAGAAAATTGGGTAACAAATATTTAAAAACATACATTATGGATCAGGAAAATACAAATTTATACAAAAATTGTTGGCATGACATATGTTAACACACATGTACAATTTGAAGGGTTATTTAGAGAGTACATTAGCAGTCATAGAAGACACTTATGAGCCCTTCTTTTTCCACTCCCCACCACAGGCCATGTGGAGTTTTATGTTTATTCTACCTTTTGATGTGACCACATATAGCTGTATGTCCATTGTGACATTAAAAACCCTTTATACAGCTGAGTCATGCTGTGTTCTGTGACTACTTTTCGTTCTACATTGTTGGTGAGATTAGTCTTGCCAGTGTGTGCCCCGTGTCATCTGTTCTCACTGATAGCACAGTTCTCCACACCCGCAACTTTCAGGAGCAGGTGATTATCTGGCTCAAGGTTTTAGTGGGTTCAGTCCAAAGTCACTGGTGTTAAGGCAGAAATGGCGCGGTGGGAAGGCCTGGGGGAGGACGGCTGCTCACTCCCTGGCAGCCAGGAAGCAGAGAGAGAAAGGAGCCAGCAACAAGAATACTCCCTTCCACATTGTTTAGTTACTTTTCTCTCGTTGCTGAGACAAAAGACCTGATGCCCAAGATTAAGGAAGGATAGGTTTATTTAGCTCACAGTTCGTGGAGGTTTCGGTCCATAATCAGCTGGCTCCAAGGCAGTGGGCTGTGGCAGACGGCAACAGCTCATGGCAGTGGAAGGCAGCAAAAACAAGCACAGAATGGGGGAGAACCAGCTTCTTTTCTCTCCCTTATATTGTATGCAGGCTCTCTGCCCTAGGGTGGGTCCTTTACACCCACAGCATCTCCATGCCTTCTTGCACAGGTTCAGGATGTTTACAAAGTGAGGACCCTGGCCCCTTGTTGAGTCACTTAGTTCAACTTCTAAACTTCTCAAGTTGACACAATGAACAATATCCTAGAGCAAGAAGAGCATGTCCTCTACACCCCAGGATGTAGAACTGCTGAGTTACTTAGTAAAGCTTCTAGACTACTCAGGTTGACACAATGTGTCCACCATTACACAAGTCACACCCTGGTGACCACCTCTGTACAGCACATTCAGCTACTCAGCTCATCAGTGCACAAATCTGCTAATGAATCTCCTGACAGCATCCCATGATCAATCACCTTCCACACCCAGGAGACTTTAGGGGACTTAGGTCCAGCTGTACCAATGGTATCATACCATAGGATACATTGTAAATACCTTGCATGCTAATTTTTGTTTTCAAATAATCAATTGACAGAGCTATTTTTAAAAATCTGGTGTAGTACTAGTGAAGGGAAGAGAAAATTCTATACAGTATTGGTATCATATCTTGGGAATTAAAGTTTTTAATAAGTTATCAAAATTTAGCATTTACATACCATTTAGCTATTGAGTCCATGTGTAGTAATCTCTCTATAGCAGTACTTGTTCAAGATTATGGAAATGTTTATCAGAATGAGCTCTTTGAAAATTTATATATATAAAGGATAAGGAAATTATGTTGTAGTCCAACCATGGGGTATTCCTCAAGCTGATCTGTACATACCCCTGGGAGGATGCCCACCAGGAATCCTACTCCAGGGTGTGCTGAGAAGCGACAGTGAGCTGGAGGTGGTGGCCAGCCCTCTCTAGTCCGGCCCCTACTCGGCCGGGCACCACTCAGGAGTAGGGTGGGTGTTTTCTTCCGATGGATACCACGTGTCTCTGAGCAAGTACATCCGGAGGAAGTCCTTGATCGTGATAGCATCTTCCAGTACTTCATTCTTGGTTTACTTACTGAAGCTTTTTTTCCTTAATTATTTCAGTGTAACAAACGATAGGGGAAATGCTAGAAGAGAGGAAGTGACACCCACTGCATCAGTCAATAGTTCCCAGCAAAACAGACTTAATGCAAGTTATGCAAATATCTAAGCATGTACAAGATTGGCTTACGACTCCCCCGCTACCCCCAGTCAGGTGTGGAAGAGTGCAGAAGGGCTGTCTGTGCGCTAGAGATCTGAGGGATCCAGTCAATGGCCTGGAGCTCAGTGTAGCGTCCCATGCGATTCCTATCAGCTGGCCGAAGGGTCTGTGCTGGAAGCCAGGAGATGACATCCAAGGTGAAGGTGAAGAACGCAGCTCCTCGAAAGAAACCAAAGGGAGTGTTCCTTCTTCGTTTCCCTTTATATCATGATCGGGCCGATCCTCCTAGGGTGGGTCTTCCACACCCAGCACTGTTGGGGTCCATGAATTGTAAATTGATACAGTGTCTGTCCTAGGCTGTCCTTACCCTGCCTGCCTTGTGGGCTGGTTTTGGAATGCAGAAATCCAGCTTCTTTTCTGTCAATTAGATTAGCACCCAGGTGTGGGATGGATCTTGGCTTGTTTCCTTTATGATGTTAAGCTTGCCCCTTCTGTCCCTGCTTCTACACTGTCCCAGGAGAAGCACCTCCCCTCCCCTGCACTGGCTAATAAAATGCCAACAAGCTGGAGACGCAGGGCCTTTTGTTCCTAGAGAGCACCTGGTGGTCCCAGCTCCCTGCTGAGCATCTCTCTATTTTTTCTGTTGCTCTTTCTTTCCTTTCCTGCCTTGTGCTGTAACCCAGGCAAGATTGAAACCCATTACACGGGTCTCTAATACAGTACTGTGTTTAGCCAATTTCCTTGGGCGTTTCTTCCTTATGTTGACACTGTCAGTTAACTGTCACAACAATTTAAAGAGTTTCTATAGCTCAGTGTATCTGTGATCCTCTGAAGTAAGTGACATCATACAGGAAACCCTCATAGATGGTGTCTTAGTTAACTTTCTCATTGGTGAGACAAAATCCCTAACACTCAAAGTTAAAGGAGGAAAAGTTCACTTCTCTTACAGTTAGTAGAGGTGTCAGTCCATGGTTGACTGGCTCCAAGGCAGAGTGGCACATGGCAGAGGGAGCATCACAGAGGAGAAACAGTTCATGGCTGGCAGAAGACAGCAAAAGCAAGCAAGAGATGCTCACAGCTCTTTCTGTCTCTTATATTTTATCCAGGCAGGCAGCACTCACTGTAGGATCCTTAATCCTAGCCTTACACCATCAATCAGTTCTAGCATCACGTACTCTAGACCCAGCCACCTCTGAAAAAGCCCCACCTGTGACTGCATGAGCCTTTGAGGGGGACAGTTGTACACAAACCATAACAGACACACAGGCTATAAGTTGGGGTTGAGGATAAGTGCCCTCATTTAGGCTAGGAAAGTATACTTTTATTCTCTGGGAGTATGTATATATACATGAATATGCCTTGGTTACTTTTCTCTCATTGCTGAGACAAAATACCCAACACCCAAAATTAAGGAAGGAGAGGTTTATTTAGCTCACAGTTTGTGGAGGTTTCAGTCCATCATCAGCTGGCTCCACGGCAGGGTGGCAAGGCACACGGGCAACTGTTCAAGGCAGCAGAAGACAGCAAAAGCAGTGAGAGCACAAAGGGGGAAGCAAGCCTCTTTTCCTCCCCTGTATTGTGTATCGGCTATCTGCCCAGGCCCACACCATCTCCGTGCCCTCCTCTTCCACAAACTGAGGATGTTCACAAAGTAAGGGCCCTGGCCCTCTGTTGAATCACTTTGAAGTTTAAAGTTGAACTTTTAAACTTCTCAAGTTGACACAGTGAACAACCTAGAGCGCTAAGGGCACGTCCTTTTCACCCCAGGATATAGAACTGCTGAGTTACTTAGTTGAGCTTCCAGACTCCTCAGGGTGACACAATGTATCAACCATAACAGAATATGACATATACAATTAAAAAGTTACATATTTGTTTCTCTGTGTTACCCAAGTGGGCCTTAAACTGTCAGTCTCATGTTTTGCTTTTGCCTCTGCTTTCTGAATAGGTGGGACTGCAGATGAGCCCCCTCAGCAGAGGGATGGAGGAGGGAGAGGGGTGGGTGGGTAAGTGGATGGATGGGTGGGCATATATTTCTAAGTATATGCTTATGGTTTTGTACAAATATACTGAGTTTTAATGCATATCATGCGTTTTGATCATATTTATCCCCCAGATTATATATATTATATATAATATATTATATATATATTATATATTTTATATATATATTATATATTTTATATATATAGTATCCCCCAGGATCTGGGGACGGCAGCCCTAGTAGTCACGTGACCACAGTGGCCATGCACACACTCCCTCAATGGTATAGTTTAGTCGCTCACTGTGGCCTCTGTGTGGTCATCAGGCCAGCGGGAGGCATGAGGCTGCTGCTGGCCTAACAGGGCATGTTCTTTTACAGTAACCTTAAACGTAAGTAGGAACAGCATCCTTTAAAATAACCAATACGTAAACCCGTAACAGTCACTTCTCAAGTGTCAAGTCCCACGTGGCATTGCAGATGGCAGTGCAGGAAGTCTGTCCGTGCCAGCGTCACCGCAGCCGAGTGGGAAGTGTGTGGCACTGTCACGTTACAGCCACCGGTGTCCCCGGGCAGTGGGAATTCTTCAGGTTTGTTGTGATACCACGACGGTGTGTGTGGCCTTTGTGGATGGAGCTGTTATTATGGAGCTCGTGACTGTGTCCACGGGACCCGGTCTTCCTGCCGCTAGAAAGGTGTGTGGCCTTCCCTGGGCCTGCACAGAGACGCATCCCTGGAACTGAGTTAGAAGAGGCAACAGCTGAACCTGAATTACGTTCCTTCCCCCCAGGGGAGTGTCCTGGGGCTAAGCGTAGCACACTGGTGCAATTTTAACTGCAGTGTGACTAGAGAGGTCATAGAAAATGTCTTTTGTCTGGGGTTTGGGGGGCAGTACTCAGCGTTAAACCAGGGCCTCGTTCATGCAAGGTGAGGCAAAGGCTGTGCCTACACAACGTCCCCAGCCCTTTTAACATTTCTACACTGAGACTGTGTCTTGTTCAGATTGGCCGGCTTCAACCCTGTAATTCTCCTGCCTCGGCCTCCTGAGTAGCTGGGATTACGGGTGTGTGTCACTTTACTTGACTAGAAAATATTTTTGTTGCCTATTTTTAATAAAAGAATAGAGGTTCAAAGTTTGCAGATCTGTGTAAAAAGTTTAGTACAAAAATATTCAAGCAACTGGATTTACCTGGCATGCGTTCAAGAATTTCAGGCCTTGTTTCCTTAAGGCCCATGGACATGCAGAATGGAAGTTATGCACCAGTTAGTTATTGTTGTTGATGTGTTATTTTAAACTAGCAAGGGAATCGTTTTAATGCCATGTTGTTATTTGATTTTTATTGTTATTTGAATACCGACAAATACAACACAGGCTCAGATTAGATTAGATTAGATTAGATTAGATTGTTTCTGTAAAAGTGAGGATTTCCTCAAATTTAATACACATCAGAGGTCTTACATCACAGACCTTTCATTATTTTTCCTACTTTCATTTTTATCTGAAAAAGATTAAATACCAACATCCATGTGGTGTAGTAGCCCTTTTATCTTATTGCCAAAATATGTTTATTAGCAAATCATAGCTTATTAAAATGAGATTTGCCCTAAAAACATGGAAATTGTCAATGATATACCAGATGATGTGCCAGTTAACTTTAACTAAAAATGCTAAGACCGTCATCTTGGTCACCCATCTATTTTTAAACAGTGTAGATTTATAAGTTTTAATTCAGGAAGTATGGGCTGCATATAAAAATCTTAATTGTCAGAGCACTTCCATTATAAATGGTAGACTATTCAGAATAATAGAATAATCTATTGTAAGTTCAGTGAAATGTAAGTTCAGTGTAAAGAAAAAAACCCAACTGTTATGAAATATAAATAATGTTTGGCAAAACTCTGTGTGATCCTTATTCAGTGCAATTCCTTCAGGGACGCCACCTCTGTGATGCGCGGGGACCCCATCTCTGTGATGGTCGGGGACCCCAACTCTGCTGTGCGGGGACCCCATCTCTGTGATAAAGGGAAGGGCAGCTGTAGAGCCTGTCTAGCCCAAGGTATTTTGTGAGTAGCTGTGAGCTTGGGTTTTAAGTCTCTTCTAGGACTGACATCTACAAGAAATCAATTTAAAATGTCTAAACATACTTCCTGAGAGAGCCTTTTCAGTGTGCTATCATAAATTCAACATTCCCCACTGGACTTTGTGTGGAGCTCACTTGTTCCCTTGAACTAAGGAATTCAGTCAAGATTTGCATTTGATGAGATTTTTGAAAGTCACAGAGAACAGGTACAAATAACCAGTGTGGTCTCTATGCTATTGAAGGTGAAGAGGCAGTGTACGTAGTAGACCTCACTTAGCTTTCGCTTGCGATGTCAAGACAAACCATCACTTTTGTAATCTGGTCTTTGAAACAACACTTGTATTCCTTTTTAAAAAGGGATAATTTATGGACAGTAAACTCGCCCTTCCTGTGGTAGATCTGGACCACTGGCAGATGCATGCAACACTGCAGCCACCACCATGGTGAAGTTGTGGTTGACCGCTCTCTTTCTTAGGCTCCTTTAGAAAGGGCTTGCCAATCAAAGGTATTCCAGGTCCTCCTTACCTCCAACGGAGAATTGGGTGAGACAAGCCAAAAACGGTGCCGAAAAAACCATTTGAAAAATGCAGGATGAATGGGTATGGGAGAAACTAGCTCTGCAGAGTGAACTTGGGCAGAACAAGAGAAAAAAAGATAAAAGCAAAAAGTACATGCTGTGTGTGAGAGACGCAATGTGGGCTCCTTAAGAAGTTGCCACAGTAGCTCCCCATGGCGTCTCGTCTCCGTTACGTCATCCAGGAGCTTGCGAGAAGGTCTACACAGGGAGCCCTGAGAATTATTTGGGATCTTGTGATTGACAGGTCCCGCTCATTTCCTGGCCAGCTTTGCCACACCCTACCTCCTAGGTCAACCTGGATCTTCCAAAGTTCTGTTCCACCTTTTCGTGATCTGTTATTTCCCACACCACCAGCCTCTGGCAGCCGGGGCTCTGTTTCCTATTCCTGTAAGATCAGCTTTTTGGAGGGGTCACATGGAACCATATACTATATAGGAAGCTTTGGAGTTGGCTTGTAACTAACTCATCCGTTTTTATTGCTGAGTGGTGCGCCACTGTGGGACAGCTCAGTGTGTTTTATCCATTTACAAGTTGAACACCAGCACCTGACATTAGGAATAAAGTTCCCGTAAATATCCATTTAAGGTGTCTTGGTTACTTTTCTCTCCTTCCTGAGACAAAATACCCAACGCCAAAATGAAGGAAGAGGTTTATTTAGCTTACAGTTTGTGGAGGTTTCAGTCCAGACTTGGCTGGCTCTGAGGCAGAAGATAACAAAGCAGCTGAACCAGAAGCCAGGAGAAGACCAAGCTGAAGTTGCAAAGACTGGAGCTTCTCGGAAGAACCAGCAGCCAGTCCTCCCTCAATTCCCTTTTTTATGCAGTCTACCTGCTCTGGGGGTTGGGGGTGGTCCTCCACACCCGCAGGCTCTACATACGCTCCTCTTACACAGGCTCAGGATGAATACAAAGTAAGCACCCTGGCTTCCTGCTGAGTCACTTAGCCTAACCTCTAGGCTCCCCAAGTTGACACAGTGTATGATCCGTAACAGCAGGCTTTCTTGAGGATCAGTGCCCAGGATTTGGGATTGCTGGACCGCATGGCCAGGGCCCGCTTACCTGTGTTAGAAACTGCCATGGCGGGAACTGAGTGGCCTAGGATTTACTTTTACGTTTGTCGTAGATGCTGAATGAGTTACAGATCATACACTTGTGGACAGTGGTTTGTGTCTTTTGTTGATGCTGGGAGTGAACCCAAGGTTATGAGTACACTAAGCACCTTGCTCTTCTACCAAACCACACCCCCAGCCCCAGGCAGAAACTGATTGCATTTTAATTATCACTTCCTAGTTAAAAACCATGTTTTAGTCTTCAGGCTTTCCTCTACAAAGAAAAAAAAATACCATTATATTTTAATTTGTTGTAAAAATGTGAATTTAATTTCTTAAAGATTGTCATTTTATTAGTATGAATGGCCAAGCTTTTTAACCTCTTAAACCTAATTTTCTGTAAAATGGTGGTGAATTACCATCCTCCATGAAATGGTGATAAATTGTTACCTTACAGTGAGCATTTAATGAAATGCTCTATGCTTGACATAACACCTGGTGCAGAGTGTTAGCTGTCAAAGCAGAAATGGAATTTGTTTAAAACCAAACTTGAGACTATAATTTCAATGTTGCTCTAAAGGCTTAGGAAGCACAGATGTTGGGGCATTTTTGTGACAGAGAAACATTCTGCTTTTTACATTACTAAAATTTGCCAGGGCTAGGTGGTTTTGGAATGAAATCGAAAGTTTCTCTGCCGTGGTGAAACTTGAACCATGGGTGGAGTTTGCAAAGGAAATAAAAGCATTCAGATTGACTGAAGTCTCCTTGACTTCATTTTTCTGCATTCTAATTTTCTTCTTTTTTATTAGTTGTGAAAGTCCTGCCTTATATGGAAATGATGTTTTATTTGTTGTGGTAGGGGTAGGACGAGGGTGTTATACATGCTAGGCAAGTGTTCTACCACTGAGCCACATCCTTAGCTGCAAGAAGCAAATTTACTAAATATTATCCTTTTTATGAAAAAGACTGATGACCCCCATTTCCTGATGAGCAGGTGTAAGCTTCTAAGTGTCCCGTATCTGTGGTGCAGTGAGAACTCCTGACCCTTGTCCTGCGCGCCACAGTGATTCCTGTGGGTGGACACTTGCGTGCTCTAAGTCCTTGCTGAGACGAGGCCGGCTGCCCCGGTGGTTCTGAAGGTACTGGTCCCCAAGTGTTGCCCCAAACCAGGGTGCTATTCCAAATGCAGATTCTGTGACTACTGCACCCCGACTGCATCCGTCCTGGGAGCAAGGTGTGTGCCCGCAGCTGTCGGGGGCCTGGTGTGTGACACACGGAACCGCTCTGTCAGACTCGCTGAGAGGGGCTGAGGCCCCTCTTGTGAGGGAAGGTCTGAGGCCTGTCACCTCACTGTGATTTCACAAATAGTTTAATTCTGACATTTCCTGTTTTTTCAAGGTCCTGAGCAGAATGTTTAAGTACTAATCAGATTATCTAAATTTATAAAGATATATAAAACGGGCACTAAATATTTTATCAGTTAAACGATGTGCTGAGCTTATGCATTCTGTGCTGTTCATTCATAAAAGTCGATGGTCTGTGCTAAAAAGTAGAGCTACAAGTAGCAGAATAGCATCTGGGGACATTCAAAGGAGAGGTTTTAGTATCTGAAAGTGGTGAGTTATGAACCTCTGCTATCTCTGGTCCGGCGCAGGGACCCAGGTAAAAGGGAAAGCGACTTTTCATGTGAGTAGGCTAGAGGATTGCTGCTAGTTCAGGCATTAGTCAGTTTGCATCTCAAGGTCTGCACTGTTGGTTTCCCTGTAATAGACAGGTCTCCCGTGCTCAGATGCTGGGTCTCTTGAAGAACCCAGCTACAGCCTTCCCCGGGGAGGGGTGGCGTCTTAGTGTGCCGTGGGCTGTCTCTGGGGCAGTGAGGTCTGAGAATGCGCTGAGGTCCACAGCACCGCGGCCAGCACTCCTGGCTGACCCTTGGAGATCTCCAGATGCCCTGGTGCTTGATATCCAGGAGTAACAGAGAAAAGCAGACCTTTTGTTGCTACCCCAGAGCACACTGCCTGTCAGTCTGTGAGAAGTCATGTCCACCGAGCAAGGTAAGTGGTTTCATTTTGTAGCATGCCTTTTGCATGTTCTTTTCACAGTGTGGGGATCACGGAAGACCTTGTGCTGAGAGATGTAAGAGGGGCAGGGTCTGGTTTGGGTTTAGAGTTGAGAATAAGCCTCACATTGTTTTTCAACTTCAAGATTTAAAATCTGTACTGTTCACAGTTTTTGGCTTTTCCAGGAGGTTTGCTCTGGGATAACACAAAGCTACACATTTATTTGATAGTAAAAATAAGCCAGAGAAGTATAACTAACATTTGTAAAGTTTGAGAATTCAGCCTCTGAGAGAAAGGGATACAGACAAGGAAAGGAAAAGTTTCTTTCTTTCTTTCTTTTCTTCTGTTTCTGGCGTGAACAAAGTTAAGAAATGTTTACCTCTGATCCTCCCGGTGTAACTCGTGGAGAGTTGTTCTCTTACTACAGACAGACATTCCCACCGTCCCAGTCTTGGCAAAGTTCAGAGCTGTGAGCCTTCCTTCTTTCTCCATATAAGATGGCACTGCAGAGATAGGCACGGATTTGTTTTTTGAGAGTTACTAGCAGCAGCATTAAGCCACTGTGGTTTCCGTGAATAGAGAGCTAATTAATGAGAAATTGAGTCCCGCAAGTAGAAGTGAAATTCCACTGTGTGGTAAAAATGGAAACATGTGACAGGAAGTATTTGCTAAAAATATTTTGTAAAAGTTAAAATGGGTTCATGCTGTGAAGCTGTTTTCCCATTGGTTCAGCAAGGATATCAACTTCCCTGAAACTGCCCCGTGGAATGGGCAGTCGTGGTAGTTAGCGGGGTGTCTTGGCTGTGGCATCCCCTCCCTTCCCCCAGCTTCACAGGGGCCAGCAGTGTGGGTGGAAGCCCCTGGGCGGGGTCAGGCGCAGCCCTGCTGCAGGAGCATGAGCTCCAGCTGCCGCTGCTCAGCCCGGCTGGCTGGGTTCTGGCTTCTGGTGGTGGCCGAGGGGCCGGGCAGCCTGGTCCCTCCGGCCCTGCCCCTCCGTGCTCCACCCCTGGGAGAAGCTGCGCCCCTTGCAGGGTCCGCCGTGCATCTGTGAGGTTCAGGGTTCTCCAGGGCTTACCAAATATGAAGTTCAAATTTAATAAAAGAAGAAATGCAGCGAAAGGGGAAGTGTTTCTGTTCTGTCCTCATCGGTGAAGTTCTCTTTCTGCTAAAATAGCTTCTCCTTCCGTCTCCAAACGGTCAGAGCTGGCTGGGATCCTTCCATCCGCACGGGACGCATGCTCAGCTGGAGGCAGGCTCTGAGGGGCAGCGGGGGTTGGTGCTGATACCCTTGGACAAACTGGTGTTCTGCTTTTCGCTTTAAAGGACAGCACCCCATGCAGAGTGTGCAACAATGTGGGCTGTACAAATTCCTTTTAAATTTTTTAAGCTAAAAATACAGTAATACAGCATTTCCTGCCCATATTATTTGGCAATTTTTATTGCTGTTAAGAAAAACTAATTTGAAGATGCATGTTTAGTGTACATGTTCACTTGAAAAAACTTCTTAAAGCTTATCCTTACAGGCAAACCTCTTTTTCATAAAATGAGCTAGGACAGCATAGGATGGAAGGCTCCGCAGGAAGTACCGTGCCATTCTTTGGAGGGTGGTAATATGGCCTTCATCTAATGGGCATCAGGTCGACCTGTAACTTCGTATAGGATTAAGATCGAAATTTATTGACTCCCCTTAGATACCAGAAGAGACATCTGGAGGTCAAGAGTAGATTGGAGGCTGCTGGGATAATTCGGGGACAAGTTGAGTTTGTTCATTCCAGAAATAGGCCTATTCATCCCTTCAGCCTGTCCGACCCCACTTCTGTTTTTTTGGTTTTTCTCCGGTACCGGGAACTGAACTCACTACCTTGCGCTTGCCAGGCAGGCGCTTTGCCGCTGAGCTAAATCCCCAGCCCCCTGACCCCACTTCTGGAGATTGCCTTCACTCTGGGTGCCTTTCTATTTTATAAAATAAGGCATTTTTATCGGCAAGCACACCTTCGGAAAGGTCTCCATCTGGGTGCGCTTGTCCTCTGGCCGCCCCACCTCTGGACCTGAGGGGGCCGGTGGAAGCAGCAGAAAGAAAGCTCCTCTGAGAGGAATGTAGTGTCGGTCAGTCTGCGTGGTGGTTATTAAAATCTGGCCCAGGGAAAGAGAATTTTGCTCTCTTTCAGAATACAGACAAGATTTTTCAGAAAACTAAACAAGAAATGAAAACAGTGTATACGTCACCATGGTCCTCTTTTTCATGTCGTCTATGTGGGAGTTATTATTTTTTATGCTCAGGCCAAAATCCTTTGTCTTCCTTGAATTTTTTTTTTACGCATATTCGATCTGCATAATAAGTCCTGCTTCAAGATTTATCATATCGACCAGGTCAGTGGTCTCCACTGCTGCCACTCTGGTTTGGGGGTAAGGGTTACGCTCAGTGTTCCGGCTGATTCCTCAGCTTCCCATCTCTCACCCAGCCAACGTGGAAAACAAGCCTGGTGTGTTGCACACCTGATATCCCAGCAGTGGGGAGGCTTGGGCAGGAACGTTGCAAGTTCAAGTCCCACTTGGGCAACTTGATGAAACTTGTCTCAAAAAGCAGAAAGGCCTGGGGCTATAGCACCATGCTAAGGGCCTGGGTTCAATCCCCAGTAGCAGGGGCAGGAGGAAAACCATATCACAGTCCTAGGAGGAAAAGCTTTTCTGAGGCGAAGCCCTGCCCCAGCCCCAGCCTGTTAGCACGCATGCTCCCACCCGCCCAGGCTGCCCGCGCCCCGTTTCTCCGGGAACCCCCCTAGTCAGGCACGCTGCCCTGTGCATCCGCCCTCGGTCAGCAGCGCAGGTCCTGGTCCCTCTGCATAGACGACCATGCCACCCTCACCCAGTGTCCTCTCTTCCAGCTTTGTGTCCCTTTCGCACTTTTCAATCCAGCCTGTTCCTCAAAGGCTGTGTTTCACCGTGCAGTTCACACTCTTGGCATCCAGAAAGGTAACTCATACATACTGGGTGGCTCGTCCATATTCGTTGAATGAATACATTTCCAATCCTCATATGCCTGTTTTGCTGTTAGGAAATTTAAAAACAAATCAGTAGAAATGCACGACAAGGTAATAATTATAAATATTTATAGTGTTCTCCATTTCTTCTCAGTTCTCTTTTCAAGAGTGAATATCCTTGCCTCGCAGCTCCTCCTCTCCTTGGTGAGCAGCGTCTGAGGAGTTTCTCTCCACTGAGAGTGGGGGCGGCTGAGCACATCTAGAGAACTAGAAGGATAAAGAACTGAGACAGGAAGGGTGGGTGAGCGCGGTAAATGGTATTGGATGCTAAATTAATTGAGCTATGACGAGAGGGAAGAAAGACGAAATTGCAGGTGTGAAACTTCTAGTGTTTCGGGAGAGGCATATTGCCAGTGTGGAGAAAACCGTGGCGTGATAAAGGTGGTTTTGCGGCATAGTTAGTATGCTTTGTTCATAAATTACCGTGTTTTTGTGTTTTTTTCCCCTCCGACTGCATTTAAGTCATTTCTCTCTTTGAAATAATTGTGCTGGAGAGAGGTAGAAAAATCTGAATGAAGAATGAATAAAAAGCACCAATGTAGAAATATTTCTTCCTGAGAGTTCATATACAGCTTGATTTGAAAGGTCTAAAATTCGTTCATGAATTAAAGTGCAAATTATTTATGTGTTTATATTTTATACAGTTTCCAAATTTGCCTGGGTAATGATAAGTTGTTCTGCATATTAAAATCCATAGCCAACAGTTAAAATCTGTGAGCTGTTATTTGCTATCTCATATATTTGATACAAATCATAATGATGTGCATTATTAGACCACATGACTTCTTCGTAATATGAATCTACTGTGACTGCAGTAAAAGGAGATGTATGGAGTTTGAAAATGATTAGTGATTTTTAAAGAAATGCAGCCAGGCGTGGTGGCGTACACCTGTAATCCCAGCACTTGGAGGCTGAGGCAGGAGGATCCTTGCAATTTCAAGACCAGCCCGGGCTACAAAGTGAGCTCAAGGCCAGCATGAACTGCATAGCGAGACCCTGTCTCAAAAAGACAAAAAATAAAAAAATTAAAATAAAATAGAATAAAAATAAGAAATGCCAGCCCCCCTGCAATTATGGAACTTACAAAAACCAATTTATATGGAATATCATATTTTTTTCCATTTACATTGCCCAGTAAATTTTTTTTATTTATTTGCATCAGAATTGCTAATTTAGAGCATAAAATAGTGATAAAAATATTGAGCCAGGAAAATGTTTCCTGAGTTTTTCATTTTTGTTTGAGACTGGTCTTGCTACATTGCCCAGGCTGGCCTTGAACTCCTGGGCTCCAGTGACCCTCATGTCTCAGCCTTCTGGGTAGCCAGGACTGCAGGTGGGCCCTAGCTCAAGAAGATATTTTCGTGCTGGGAGTGGCTCAGGCGTAGAGCATTTGCCCCATACGCGTAAGCCTTGGGCTTGACCCTGGGCGTTGCCACCTCCCAAAGAGGAAAAGATTCATTTGCTACTTCTTGAGTGTAAAATTGCCAGATTATTCAGAGAGTAGCGGTAACAAGGTAGTAAACGTCAGTGTGTTCGCTAGAGGGAGCCCTAAAAGAGTTTTAATACCCTTGCCCTGGTGGTATTTAATCTGCCTTCCCAGAGACATCTTACAGCTGTGACGGTGATGACAGGTGTCCTAGTAGAACTACAAGTACCTGTTTGGGGGATCAGAAGGGAGCTACAATGGCTGTTGGAGAAAATTTCCTCCGGAAAGGTGACGTTGGAGCCAGGTGGTGGTTAATGTGCTGATCACGAGGAGGAGGTCAAGCGGAGGGAGCTAGCCTGCCCAGGAACATTGGAGAATGCAGTGCACCCAGGAACAGGAAGAGGGGGGCAGGCGGGGAGCAGAAGCTGAGGAACCCTGGGAGGATCCATGTCCCCCGCAGGGGGTCCTTCGCTGCATGAATACAATAGTTAAATGTTTCATCTGTAGGAACAAAATCTGCACATTAGAAATCACCAAACGGGACTGAGGTAATGCAGTTTTACAGTTCGGAATAGAAAAGTGGTTATCTGTGATGAACTGGCTCATTTTCTCCTTCCTAGCTTCCTCCTTCTGTGAGCCAGAAAAAATATAAAAAACACTAGATAAGCGACATGCAGTGTTTGCTTTTTAAGTTTTGCATGACGGAAACAATCCCCTGCTCTGTTGGAAGCTTAACACACACAGCTATTGTGCTCCTGGTCTGGAGTCTCAGGGGAGAAACTAGAAGGCCTTTCAGGTTGATCCCACGGTGGGGACTTACAAAAGCAAACCTCTAACTTTATCACCTGTTAAATATTAAGTGTTGGTGAAGTTGAATGTATACTGACATTTGTTTTAAAAGAGTATCAGAAGAATGAGAAGCTGATATGGTAGCACATACCTATAATCTCAGTGATTCAGGAGGCTGAGGCAGGAAGACAGAAAGTTTTCAAGCTGGCCTAGGCGACTTAAAACAGCCTGCAGAGGGTCAGGATGTAGCTCTGCGGTAGAGTGCTTTACCTGGCGTGTGCGGCGAGCCCCTGGGTTCTATCCGAGGTCTACATCTACCTACCTATGACCTGTGCCTAAGCAATGTTAGAACTATAGAAATATTTCTCTAATTTTTAAGGAAGTAACTTTCCCACAGTCTCAAAATAATCATCCCAGAATTTTGACCTTCAAGCACCTGATTTTACTAATACACCGTTTTCTCCTACAAAAAAAAAAAAAATTAATCCAGTTCTTAGATAAACGTAAACTTCTCATAGTAGACCAGGCTGGCCCTGAGGAGGGGCTTGGGTGCTGGAATGCTGATGTCTTGAAAGTTGTAGCTGTTAGGGGAAGAACTAGGAGCTTCCCTCGGTGGGGTTCATGTGACTCATTCTAGCGGGGAGGCTTCATCTGCTTTTGAAGAGTGTGTGCCTGCGAAATAACTGGGAAATAAAGTTCTGGGGAGCAGGGGGCCAAGCCGGGGCATCGGGAAGTTTACAGGCAGCCAGACTAGGAAGTTTTAGCTGCTGAGACGTATTTAGAGAAATCAAATTCTGAAAAATTAACCAGAAAAGTCTGCACAAAATTAATGAAAGTCAACAAAGTCAGGATTTGGCCATGGAAACCAAGTTTTCCTTTTTATCAAAAGGAGCAATAGGTCCTTTCTGTTGTTTGTGTTACAGTAATTAAAAGCAGCTATAATTGGTTTTAACTGCGTCCTTGTCAAAAGTTAGGCAACAATGGCTGGTTTGATTTTCTTCTTCTTTCTGGATGAGCAGATGAATTTGTTGTGAATAAATGGAAAATAGTTCTGCAGTGGGCAGAAGGGAGAGAAAAGGCCAAGACTCCAGTTGATTTATAAACCAGAGTAGCGGTAGCTACTTTTGCCCTTCAAGTTCTTTTCCTACATCTGTTTTCGTTTCCCTCCCATTTAGGAAGTCAGTAAAAATTGTAAATTCTTTTCTTTTTTCTATCTTTGTTTATTGAGACACTGTCTGACTATATCGTCCAGACTGGCCTTGAACTTCCCTTCCTCCTGCCTCAGCCGCAGAAGTGCTGCTCAAAACTGTCAGCTTCCCGCCTGCCCAGGCCTCTCCTTGCACAGCAGAGCCTTCCCTACTCTCTGACCGTCACAAATACTTTCCTTCCTTTGAGTTGTCCAGGCTCCTCATCGGTGATTTTTCATCTAAAGCAGGAGACATTTTTTTCAGCGATGATCTCCTAATATCCACAGAATACTTCTGGTATCAGACTCGTGGGATTTCCCTCACACCAACTCCTAGCGCTGCGGACGCCTGCTAGGTTTTCCTGCCTCCGGTCCTGGCTGTCCCCCTGGGATGCCTGTGTGGCCTCCCGAGTTGCCCCCGCCCGACTCTGTCCTGAGCCCTGGACAGCCCACGGTTATGACCAGCCAGTCGCACAGCAGGGATCTCTATGGCCCTGTCCTCGGGTTCAGTACCTTGCTAGAATGGATCACAGAGCTCAGCAAACTGCCTTAGGGACCATTGCCGCTGTATTCTACAGGGGCGGATGAGGGAAACGCATGAAGCGCATGCGGGAGTGAGGTCCAGGGCCTGAGGTCCCGAAGGTTTCCAAGGGCGGAGTCGGAATGCTCACCCTCCGGGCGTGTGGGCGCCTTCCCCAGCTTAGAGCTGCCTGAGCCTTGCCTCCCAGGGGGGAAAAAGCTGACCTTCCACAGGTGCCACTGATACTAACCCAGCCTTCTTTCTCCCTACAAGTTGCAGAGCCGTGGGGCCAGGAGTTCTGGACTCCTGATCAAGGCTCAGAGGACAAGGAGCCTCTATCCTGAAGACACAGAGGGGCTCACAAAGTACCACCTCTTGGGGCTGGGGATTTAGCTCAGCAGCAAAAGCGCTTGCCTGGCAAGCGCAGGGTCGTGAGTTCGGTTCCTGGTACCAGAGAAAAACAAAAACAAAACAAAACAAAAAAAAAAGTACCACCTCTTTAGAACAAGAACTCCTGGGGCTGGGGATTTAGCTCAGCGGCAAAAGCGCCTGCCTGGCAAGCGCAAGGTCATGAGTTCGGTTCCCGGTACCAGAGAAAAACCAAAAAAAAAAAAAAAAAAAAGAACAAGAACTCCTCTCACCGCGGAAATCCCACAAGTTTTAAGACTTCCGTCGTAGGACACATGACAGTCCTATCTCCTCCGTCACTCAGGAAATCCCAGGAGATTTAGGATCTGCGTGCTCTTTGTCAGAAAGCAAAGATCAAACACCATAAGTGATCGTGTCATAAGTGGGTTCTAAAGACCAGCTAATCCTACTTCAGAAGGTTTCATGGTTGGTGTATAGATGTTGGCTGTGACTTAAATAAGTCACATGGTGCTATGAGCCTAAATTCTATTAAAATACACTAGTAAGTTTTCACAGTTTACCATTTGTAAATTTTGCGAATTTTTAGCTCAACTGTTCAAAAATGATGACATTCCTTTCACTCAGCTTCCACTGTAAATACTAACTTGGTCTGAACCTATTATTGTAACAGCAAGAACGGTGGGATCGGCAGGGGCGCTTTAAAATATGCTAATAGCTGCCCTCCCCTGCCCGAGATTCTGATTTAAGAAATCTAGGGTGCAACTCCAGTACTGCAGTTCCCTTTTCAAGTTCCACAGAGATTCTCATGGTAGACGTGGTCGAGAACCACTGACCAGTCCGTACGATTTTAGCGACAGCTGACCCCTTGTGGGTTACAGGCCCACATGCGTACAGGTCTCAGCAAGATAATTTTGGCTGAACCTATTCAGAAGGCAGCTGCTGACACAATAGCATGCTAGGCGTACAGGGCTCGGAACACTGAGAAACTGAAATTACATCCTCGCTCACCGTTAGTGCGCGGAATACCTTCCAGGGCACGCTGCAAACAGAGCAACCGATCAGTGCTGCTGAGCTCCCTGAGACCTGGGGTTTTCACTCGGCCAGAGCCACACTGTGAGCTGGGGACGGAAGCAAGCTTGGCAGGCGTGACATTAATTTATAGGTTGTTGCTTTTATGGTTTAGTTCAAAACCTGTAAGATTTCTCTGAAAGGGCCAGCCCGTAAGTAAATACTTTGCATTTGTCGTGTTCTGTGTGCAGCTGCGCAGCTCTGCCGGGGTAGAGGGGCTCCGTGCACACGCACACACCTGCGCGGCGTGGCTGGGTCTCAGTCACACTTCATGACAGAAGCACTGCCCAGCTGCCTTTGACCTGTGGCCCGCAGATGGCACACCCTTGATTGAGGCCCAGTCTGTCCTTTCTGCTTTGTGCTTGTCCTTACTGATCTTCCGAGGCCCTTTGTTGCTTTATTCAGTTTGTTGATTTGTAGACTTAAGCAGATGCAGACGGGTTAGATGGGCGGCCCCTAACCTTTCCCTGCTATTCCCACCCTCCGAGCGGGGACAAGCTGACGCCCATTGCAGCTTTGGGGAGAAAATGCTTTGAGGTCTATGGCAGGATGCAGTTACTTGAGTTTTGGTAACACTGTTGAAGGGAGTTAGAGACCTCGTTCCCTCTGTGGGTAGTCAGTATTACCTTAACTTCTGAGGACACGTTCTAAGGCTTTAGTTAAAAATCTCAAGAGTGCTTGGTTTTGTGAGGCACTAGGGGTCTCTCATGATTTCTGAATATTGTTAGTTTTTGTGAGTATTGTTAGTTTGTCAAAGTATTTTAATTCATTTGGGTTTACCGACCCTGTAGTACTTATGGTTGGTAATGGAGTCTAAGGCAAAACTGAACAAATACTGAGGGGTTCTTACGGCCCTCAAATACTGGGAATCCAGCTCCAAACCACGAACCCATGCCTCCTGCCAAACGTGCTCACTGAATACAGGCCGATGGTCGCACTGGAAAGAGCAAAAGAGCAGTGACCTGGACTCGAAGGCCTGGCATGAGCATATATTTACCTCAGTTAGCCAACTCCCTTCAGGGACATGGCGGCGTGTGGACCTCTGTCCTCGGCGAGGCCAAGGATGAAGAGGTGTGAGACATGTGGAAGTGCCTGGGAGTTATTCTGCCCTGTCTGCGGGGAGGGCCGGGGCAGGCCTAGCAGGGTCCACAGCCGTGGAGCCAGCGCTAAGTGGGGCCAGGCTGGTGTGCCAGGAGCCCTGGTTTCCACAGGCCGTGGCCAAGGTCCACCGTGGGAGGCCTGGCCTGCCTCAGAGCTGAGAACCGAGTGTAGGTCAGAAATGGAAAGCAGAACAGGAAGGGGGTCAGAAGTCTGAGCAACTGAAATGCAGGTGAGGAAGGCTCAAAGCTGGGAACAGAATAGTCTGGCGCTCTGTCAGTTTATTTACGTGTCCCCAGTGAAGACTGAGTTCTCCTGTCTTGCGACCCTGGCAGGTGCACTCCTGCCTGCTTATTCTTGGCTGAAATCAAGGTGACTAGCTGTGATATAACAGAGATGCAATCACTCACTATCCACTGTGTGAAAGCCAGAGCTGGAGTCTGTCCAGGAGAGGCCTGCAAACTAAATGCAGAATGGTGGACATCAGCCCAACCACTTGACACTTAGCTATTTTTATACTGGACATAAAAATGCCTGCCTCTGCCTCAGAGGATTCTTGAGAGAAGCAAATAAAGTAAAGCATACCGTGTAACGTGCTTTGCACACCACTGCTTGGGTCGGAGCGGATAGTTGTTAGACACTGCTACCTTGCCAGGGACATAGCTCAGCGGCACAAGCGCCTGCCTGGCAAACGCAAGGTCCTGGGTTTGATTCCTGGTACCAAAAAAAGAAAATAACAACAAAAAAAGAGTGGATACCGCTACCTTTATTACTGATTACAGTAAGGAGATTAGTAGTATCAAAAGCAAGTTTGTTGTAGACTGTGTATATTTTAAACCACGATGAGACTGCATTATGAGCATTAATATTTTTGTGACATTGAGGATAAATATTTTGGTTTGCTCCTGAAGAACATGTCGCTTGTCAGTCGTTCCAACCCAAAGCTCTGCTGAGCATCACATTCACACAGATTTCTCTTGTGCAGGGATGGAGGGGGACCCCACCACCCCTTCCCGCTGGGGGTGGAGCCCAGGCCCTTTTTATTTTGAGACAGGGTCTCACTGCTTGCTCAGGTTGGCCTAAGTAAAGGCCATCTTGAAACTTCCCTGCCGGGGAAGATAGGGTATTCTAGTCCCCTGTTAGGGGGTGTGTGTTACAGATCTCCAGTAAGATGTCCGGCTGCTTATCACTGCAGTGTTTTGCCTGGTCTTGGGGGTTTAACCCACAGGAAGGTAAGCAGCAAGGGAACAGTGCACCTGTCCCAGCTTGGAATTAAAGGCAAGTGACGTGCTTTTATATTCGCAGGTCCGACGTGACACTTGTATAGGTGAGGTAAAGCTGCCTGCATTGTGCTACACCTGGGTCGTCCTGTTCTCCCTGTTGTTATTACAATACTTTACATCCTCTGCTTTGAGAAGCACGCAGATTTATTTTATAACCACTTCTAGGAGAGAATAATTTCCTTCAGAGCTTCCCTGTGGTCATTACAGTGCTGCCTAGTGGTGGGATTTCACAGGTGAAAGAGGGAGGTGGCGAGAATGCGGAGGGCGGCAGCGTGTAGAGTGGACTCAGCTGAGTGTTGAGGCTGAGCGCTCTTGCGGGTCAGCGGCCTCCTTGCATGGACCTTGGGCTGCGTGGACTCGGGGGTCCCGTGTCCCATCCCCAGGGCTACCTCTACGGTCAGAGTGCGGTGGCGCCAGGTCTAAAAGCCCCGAGCAGGTCGGAGTTTCAGTTTGCGATTTCAGAGTCAGGGTCACCAGGGCGGCCTTGATCACTACCGGGACCGGGGAGGCAGCAGCGCAGGTGGAAGGCGAGGGAAACGACAGCTGCAGGGCCAGGGCTGGGAGGCCCGAGGCGGCTGCCGGGACAGCTGTGGTGCAGGGCTGGGCGGGTTCTCCTGCGCGCGCTCCCTGTGCAGTGAGAGCAGGGCGAGGCCGCACGGTGGGCAGGTCACGGACCCTGCGGGACTTTCCGGGCCCTGTCAGTTGCCGCGGGCCTGTGGCCGCGCAGTGACTCCAGCTGGGACCTGCAGGGTACCGTTCCTAGCTCTGGGGCTCTGCAGGCACCCCCACCCTAGAAGGTGTCCCAGGCTCTCCCCAGCACTGTTCTCCTCCCTCCAGCATAATTCCTTGACCGGGGTTTGTTGCTGCTCTTGACAGCAAGAAGAAAATTAATCACCCTTCAATGAAGAACAAGTGACTTAACCTGTGATCTCTGGAATCAAAAGTAAAAAAAGAGGTACTGAGTGGGCCATGACCAAATGCTGTTGCCCACAAGTCCCTCCCTATAAGGCACAAAAAACAGCATTTTAGGAAACTACCAAAGGGAGTCGATCTGAAACCTGTACCTGTGGAGTGTTAGGGCTGACCCAGGGCACGCAGGGCGGGCCGTGTGCCGGCGGCTGCACCGGCTGCTGGGATCGGCGTACAAGCTGTGTTCTTCTCATAATGAGACCATTTCCCTGCCACTTGGCAAGGGCGTAAGGAGGCAGCCCGCTGCCCCTTCCCCGGCCCTCCTTGGGCAGCCAGTCTAGACTGTTCCTTTCAGCATGCGCTCGTCGCCCTCCTGTCGTCCTGCCGGGGCCGGGTGTCTGATACATTGGGATTGCTCGGGTTTCTTTCCCTGTCGCCAGAAATCACTTGCGGGGAAGGACTGTCTTGTCTTTCCGTCCTAGGGAGTTAGCTGTGTACCAGGCACTTTTAATTAACGGCTATCACATAGTGGATTTAATTAGGGAGGGGAAATAATAGAATAAAATGGAAACTTGCTAAGTTTTGCTTACCCTTCATGCAAGTGATTATTGGGTAGCCTCAGTGCTTACAGAATTCTTTGTAATTTGGAGGCATAAATATGACCCCTATTAAAACTAAATATTAAGTTTTTTTAAAAGTGGTCATGGGCACTTAATCATAGCACATGAAATGAAAATGGAATTTTATTTTATTTTTTGTGAGACAGGGTCTTGCTATGCAGTTCAGGCTGACCTTAAGTATACTTTGTAGGCCACGCTGCCTTGAACTCACAACAATCCTCCTGCCTCAGCCTCTCGAGTGCTGGGATTATAGGCATGTGCCATCATGCCTGGCAAAAATGGAATTTTAAAGAGAACGGAATCCAGGACACATTTTTATAATATTGAAATACTGTGAAGACAAACAGCGTGAAACTGTTTGGGCCTCCCATCATTGGCAGGAAATTCTAGTTTTTGTCAACTGTCACACATCATTTTATCTTTGCTAATACTGTTGTCCTTATGAAACAAGAGATTCATGTGTGCACAAGCTCTGTCCACTTGTCAGCAGTGCATTATAAATTTGGAAAGAGTCACGCTTTCTTTTTTTGTTTGTTTTTGTTTTTTTTTTTTCTTCCTGTACCAGGAATTGAACTCACGACCTTGCACTTGCCAGGCAGGTGCTTGCCACTGAGCTAAATCCCCAGCCCCAAGAGTCATGCTTTGTGTAAAATGTTGTATCGATCATGCCAGGGAGCGGCAGAGAGGCTGGCGCTGGAACGAGTGGCGTGAGAAGCTGCTGGCAGTGAGACAGCCAGGTTCAGGTGCAGGGAGGCTGTGTGGAATCGGGAGGGGGAGGGGAGGAGGAGGTGGTGGTCAGGGTCCTAGGCCAGAGGGAGAGACCGTGGTCCCCCGTCACTGCCGTGGCATTGTGCATCACCGTGTATTACCCCTGCAGTGCTAACAGCCGATGGGGATAGAGCTTTCATTGCGCGCCAGCTCTTGTCCTTGCAGCAGCCTTCTGAGCTGTCTCCAGTCCTGTGAATTCTCACCAGATGAGGAAATTGAGCTGGAGAGAAACTCAGCTGAGTGCCCCTGCGGATCAGCAGATATGGCAAAGCGAGGGTTTGAACTCGGCAACATGATGAGTTAATGTGATGGGGCAACTCGAAGAGCGTTTACATTGCTGTTAGGGCCCACTGAGCATCCCTAAGGCACCGTGACTCGTGCAGTTGGCACCTGGCCAGATGTGCTTCGGGGACCAGGGAAAGCTGCTGCCTTTTGATCCGGGAAGCCTGGCTTGAGCTGTGAAGCCCAAGCGCACAGGATGCAACGAGGGTTTCCCGATAGGGTCCTGAGTATCAAAGCTCTTGGGGCATGGCGGAAAGTGTGGCTGGTGGAGCTCTCGGCATCTGTCTGAGGAGTGGATGGGTGACTCCTTGGGTCTCACCAGTGCGGCGGGCGTGCAGAGCAGTCCACAAGTCTGTGCGTTATGCTGAGCAGTGAGGGAAGTGCCGGGAACAAGTGCTCCATGCGTGGGAAGCAGTTTTTGAGACCAAGCGTAGCAGAACCTCCTCTAGCTCAAGGTGCTGTCAGCTAGCCTTGCCCCTTGCCAGAAGGCAGAAAGAGGCACATATAGCTGACTCTGATTTCTCTACTCCTTTCCTCTGCGCCAGTCGCGGCTGCAGACACAGAGCAGTTGATGTGCATTAAATAGTGAGAGCCTTCCGTAATTACACCAGCATTCTGAGCTGGACATGAGCTGGACATGGCCGTCTGCATGTGACTGGGGATGGGAATTCCCGTCTCAAGTTCTCTCTCCGTGCAGTGGGTGGTGAGAAGGTGCCATGCCGAGGGAGGGTGGGCCTTCCTGCGTCAGTGCAGCCTGGGGCATGGGTCACCGGGGGGCCAGCACCATTTGTACTCCTGTGTGGGGCTGGAAGGCGTCTGACGGAAGCTGGGCCCCGGGAGAGGTGGGCCAGGAGCTGCTGTGCGTTTCTGACCGTCTAGCAGAGCTGCACCTCTGAAGGGGCTGCAAGACAGTGTCTCCCTATGTTGCCCAGGCTGGCCTCAGATCTAGCCCAGGCTGGCCTCAAGCACGCCTCCTGCCTCAGCCTTCCAAGCAGGTACTATTGGCACATGCCGCTGTGCCACTTCTCCATTGTTTTCAAAAATACTTTTTGTGTTTTGGGGCTGAAATTTTTTTTATCCCAGTTACAAATACACATTGTTGCATATGACACAACAGTAAAGGTTGCTTTTTAAGCATTTGTGTTTAGCTACTTGCAGGGCCTTTAAAACTATTGAATAGCTGCGGTTACCTATCTTCAGAGCTTATTTTGAGCTCATATTGCTGTTGAACTCTAATGACTTCAAGCTGCATACTTTACCCAACAACGTAACATTCTTTAATTTTAGGTAATACCAGATCACAAGTCTGAAATATTGGCAGCCTGTGGGAAATTTTATTGATTCTAGTAAACATAAGTACAATTGCAGATTATAATCTAAATCATTCAGTTAGTTGCTGGGATTTTTTTTTTTTTTTTTTGGCTGTTATTTTTACAAAACAAACATGTGGATAGTTTCACAATTCCAGATGCTTACACATCTGCTCCTGGGACATGAGGAAAATTACTTAGGAGTGGCTTTTTCTTCTGAATATTTAGGACTTGTGTGGAAATAACCTTGAATGTTTTATTTAGATTGTAGGCAAAATGAAAATGTTTTAAATTTGAGATAGAGTAAGCCCTAATACAACTACATATTTATTGTCAGAATTTAGAGAATCTCTCGCATGAAGTAAAAAACTAAGAATGTAGCCAAATAAACTAAAGTCTCTAGAATGCACTCGTTCTGTGTATTTATAGGGCATCTAGTATGTAACAGGTGGTGCTCCTGGGTTACAGGTGAATAGAGACCGTTACCTTCTTGGAGCTTATGTTTAACCAGGGAAAACAGTGAACAAGCAATACAGGACGTAATTGAAGGAGTTTGTCAGAAAGTGATGAGTACTGTGGAAAAAATGCACTGCAAAGCCAGGTAAAAGTCGCAGGTCCAGTAAGCAGGGTGGCCAGGGTCTGTCCCTAGTTATGAGATGCAGTTTCGGGAGGGTTACACTGTAACCCACTAGGGAACTACAATAGTCAGGGACAGAATGGTGCTGGAGGGACGATAATCGATGGGCGCCATCGGGAAATATTTGAAGGTGGAGCCAGCAGAGCTTCCTGGCAGAGAGGCTGTGCAGAAGGGAGGAGAGAGGACTTCCAGATGCGTCTGGGGGCTTTGCCCAAGTATACACGGAGTCACAGAGGTGCACAAGACTAGAGAGACTATGGTGTGGGGAGACAGACGGGAGGGGGGCTTGGGCTTGGGGGTGCTGGGTGTCAGATGCTGCAGCAGTGGAGACACAAGGCGGCGAGGCACGCACAAGCCCAGCCGTTGGG
Source organism: Chinchilla lanigera (assembly GCF_000276665.1). Taxonomy (NCBI): domain Eukaryota; kingdom Metazoa; phylum Chordata; class Mammalia; order Rodentia; family Chinchillidae; genus Chinchilla; species Chinchilla lanigera. Next base: position 3,179,002 of record NW_004955505.1, on the reverse strand, counting down.
TGGGGATCTGCTGTGGGGTTGTGTGTGGGGACCCCACATGTCAGATCTTGGCCCAGGCATGGGCCCAGGCAGTGTGAGCAATGTTGGGGACAGAGCCTAGCGCAACCTGAGCAGCGCTTTCGGGTCAACGAGTTTTAATAGATTACCCTATGCAGTGTAACCACTGTTGTCGAATTCCTGTCATCTTGTTCGGTGAAACTGTATCGTTTGTAATTTTTTTGTTTTTATTTTTTATTCTCTTTAATGGTTTAGTCAATCTTGCATTCTTACATCTGGTAATCTGAGCAACTTCGTTGAAGATAAAAACATGTAATATAACAACCACTGTTAATCCTTATGATTTTGTTCAGAAACCCTGTATCATTCTTGTTGTTTTTGCTTTGTTTTGTTCTTGTCTATGTTGTTGGCATTTTGCTATTGTTCTTTTTAAAATTCTCTTTAAAATAAAAAAAAAATTAATAGAATTCTTTCTGATCTCTGAGAGAAGAAAAACTTGGTGCATCTTGATTTTTCTTCTTCATTACGTAATAGGCATACTTTAAATTTTTTAAAAAAAATTTAATTGAGAAAATGCATAAAAATTTTCTACCAGAGCTATTTTAAAGTGAATCATTAGTGTTAAATACATTACGTGGTCGTGTTCCCTTTGCCACCATCCACCCTACAACTCTGCGTTTTCTCACAAACAAACTGTGCTCATGAGACGGTAACTCCCCGTGCCCAGCACCCCGCTTCTAGTTTCTGTCTTTATGAACTTTACTATTCTAGGTCTCTGATATAAGTAGAATCGTTTATCTTTTGGACAGTGGGTTATTTCACTTCGAGGAATGTCCTTCAGGATCATCCATGTTGTAGCCTGGGTCAAGATTTCCTTCCTTTGGAAGGCAGGATAACATCGCGTTGTACACACACCACACTTTATGTACCCGCCAATGGGCAGTTGGGTTGCTTCCTCCACTGGCTGGCTAGTGGGAATACAGCATGAATGCGTTTGTGTGAGTAATGGTGATTTTCCCCCTCACATCCCTGTAATATATGTACTTGCTGACTTTGATAGATTTTCTTTTTTTAATATAACAAGAGAAAGGTTTTCAATAAAAGATGTAAATAATACGGCCATCTAGACAGCAAAGCATGACAGTTCCTGCTCGTTGTCTAACCACTTCCTCAGGCCGGATTCCCGAAGTTGGCCGCCTTCCCGACCATCCCCTCTAATAAGTTCACAGGCCGAGGATTCCTGACCTGAACATCTGAACTCTGAGACACTAAAATCCACAACTTCTTGAAGGTGCTGAGAAGATCCAGTAAAGCAAAAGATGGGATTTTCTTTGTAAGTTCAGATTCTGGAGCATTTTGGAATTCAGGTTTGGGGACTAGAGCTGTCTGACCAGTAACGTCTGTGCAAATACTCCAGAACCCAGTGAGTCCCAAGTCTGAAGTACTTTGCATGAGGGATACTCGGCTTACAGGTGTTTGTGTGTATCTTTGTTCTTTCTGCAACGAGAGCACACTATGTGCGTTGTAGTACAGTTTTCTGTCTTTCATCTGCTCATGTCTTCGAGATCTTCCTGAGTATCCATATGCCTTGATACGCACCGGATTATTTCTGTGGATTAGATTCCTAGATGCACAGGTCTTCCATCAAAGGAATCCTTCACCAGAGTTCCTGTCCTAAAACCCTTTGTGATTTATTATTTTTGTGGGGAACTTACTCAACTCTGTTACTGTGGGGAACTCTGACACAGTGCTGTGAAATGAATTTCCTGGCTGTGGATTTTTTCCCCTTAGCAAGAGAGTTGGAAACCATGAATTAACATCTGTTTAAAACAAAATGCATTGTGGTACATATCTGTGGTTCCAGCTACTCAGGAGGCTGAGGCAGGAGGATTGCAAGTTCCAGACCAGCCTGGGAAATGTAGGGACACTCTCTTGAAAATTGTAAAAAGGTTAAGCTGGGGTGGAGCTTGGTGGTAGAGTGCTTGCCTACCCATGTGTGAGGCTCTATGTCCAATCCTCAGTTAGCACCAAAAGAGGAAAAAAGTGCTGTAGTTGATTTCTTAATCCAGCCATTTCAGCTAGCACATGGGAAATGCAGCCTTTATCCAGGACTTATGGGACAGATGGGGCGTTTTTGAAGGGATGATTGGAAAAGACCAATTAATGTCATATAAACAAATATTTTATGTATGTACCAGTTCCCCAAGATGAGTGTAATGACTATAAATCACAGATGGAAAAAATGCCAGGTAAGGTGGCACACGCCTGTAATCCGAACCCTTGGGAAGCTGAGACAAGTTTGATGCCAGCCTGGGCTACATAGTATGACCCTGTCTCAAAAACAAAAGGAAAAAATAGTTCAATATTCTACACTGGTGACACTGGGTGGGCACTGCCTTTCCGAGTGACGCCAAGGCAGTCATGTTGCTATTGTGCGGTGGCAGAAGGAAGTGAAACGTGCACGTGGCCTTCATGATGCTCAAGAGCGCCGGGGTCACCTGAGGCGAATCAGCTCTCAGGAGCTGTCCAGGGTGAGGACACCAGGGAGACGTAATAAAGTAACACGCTGCCTGCATCACACTTCTAACGGGGAAGAAAGGATATTAGTGGAAAAATAAGTGGAATCTGAATAAAAGCTGTCGTTTGCTATGGCGGCAGTGTTTTGAAAATGTGCCAAGATGTTTTATTCCTGTGCCATGTCATAGGGAACCTGAGCACAGCTCCTGTGTAAACCTAACATTATTTTAAAACGTAGTGCTTTCGTTTATTTTAAAATTATCTCTGTACTTCTGGACAGTTGATCCCTGAAATATCGTCTCCCCTAGGCCACCACTTCTGCTCCCTTCAGTCCCAGAGATCCCTTGTCTTGGGGTGGAGCCCGCTGGCTCTGCTCAGCTGGAGCAGGGATTTAAAGGGCGCCGGCCCACCGCCTGCTGTGCTGACACACACAGTGATGAGTTAGGTCTGTGCCCGAGACAGCTGTTTGGCTGTAAGTCACTGGTGGTGCTTGATAATTTGAAGCAACGATCCCCTACGGCTGATGTAGAATTTCTCTGGAATGGGTGGACCGTCTGGTTACCATTTTGCTTTCCATTCCCTGTTAGGCAATGCACACCCTAACAAGCACTGTCTGCAGAAGTGGGTGGGCTGAGCCGGTCACAAACAAGCAGACAGTTTTATTTTCATTGCTGGTATCCAAGATGTTAGTGGATGGAGTGTTTCATGAACTGCTACTTGTTTTAGGCAAAATTTCTTTACCGTGATATGCCTTGGCCTATACCAGGGGCCCACAGATTTCTTGTAAAAGGCTAGATGGTAGGTACCTTTTAAAAATATTTTTTGGCAAGGTCAGGAGGCCTTGCAGCTACATACGATCTCCACAGTGTTTGCTGTTGTTTCTCTTCTTAGCAAGCCTTTAAAAATGTGAGTGTTCTCTGTCCTTTACCATGTTTGCATGTTTCGTGATAGGGCTGAGGTTTCAAAGGCTTGCTTTATTTAAACAATGGTCCACAATAAAGTTTCTGGCTAAAGCCTTAATAGCACTAGCAAAGGATCTGTAGTCTTGACCTTCGTGAATTTATACAAAAACAAATGTGCAGCTGAAGTCTTATTGTGGGCATTTTGGCCTCACACACAGTATCGGTAGGAGATACTCTCTGTAAATGTGACGTTTGTAGAACTTACCATGCTCAGGAAGGTTGCTACCCAGAAATTATGGGCCTCATTTTCAATTTCAAATAAATATTTTTGTGAGGCATGTTTTGTTTCTAAAGAAACATTATTATGTGTTATGGTTTGTGTCTGAATGTCCCCCCAAAGCCTTATACAGTCATGGGCGGGCTTCTAGAGTTTATGATTGATTCATGGTCCAGTGTTGGAATTATGGATGTAAATGCTACTATCCCCGCCCTGGAGGAGGTAGTTTGCGTACAGTGTAAGGGAGAGAAAGACGCTGCTTGCTTCTGTTCCTCCCTTTTGCTGTTGCTTTTTGCTGTCTTCAGCCGCCGTGAGCTGTTGCCCTTCACCATGTGCCACCCTGCCTTGGAGCCAGCCAAGTATGGACTGAAACCTCCACAAACTGTGAACTAAATAAACCTTTCCTTCCTGCATTTTGGGCATTGGGGATTTTGTCTCAGCAATGAGAGAAAAGTAACCAAGACAGTCTGTAACTTATTTCATATGTTAATATCTGGCAGTGATGACTTTTTTTAAAAAAATCAAACAGGTTTTTTTTTAATCACTTTAGTTTTATGATTATGTTTCAGTTTCTTCTTTTGTATATAAACTACCCTTGGATTTGGGTTCAGTTTTCACCAGTTCTGGCCCAAGCCGTCCTTCACCAGACTCCAACAGGCGACCTTTGGAATGCTAAGCTGTTCTTGGGTTTGCTGTGGGAAGGTCATCCAGATTCCCCTACAAAGCTCCATCAGCTGCTTGATGGTTTTAGAGACACATTTTGCTGCCTCACAGGTTTTCTGAGTGGTACCTAAGCTCCGACATTTAAAGATTTGAGCTTTATCTCTTCAGTTTCCAATTTGAATAATGTTCTGTCAAATAATCTTTGTAACTCTTGCTCTCTGAGCAAGGAATGCTTAATGCAGCGGGCAGATTCACAGTTTTGCCATTCGAAGCTCATTTAATCTGTTTTTACACTGGCTTTCTGAAAAGTTCTCAGACAGTACTTGGGACTGTGAATATTTTCCAAAATCATTTCAACAAAATAAATCGTAAAGGGAGCAGGCGCACGTGGTTTTGAAATCGGTATTATTCAATCATTTGGGTGGAGAGGAACACGTTGGCTCCGTAGATAGTGACTGGGTTGTTAAAGCAGCTTTTCCTGCTTTGAAAATCCACTTGGTAATTCAATGTTTGAAAAATCCAACATTTTTCTTTTTTGGTATTTTGAATTCTGCACTGCCAGCATTCTGGGAGGCAGAGGTAGAAGGGTGCAAGTTTGAGACAATTTATGAGACCCTACCTCCAAATAAATAAAGAGGAAGTGGGGAGTGTATAGCTCAGTCCAAAGGGCCTGGGTTCAAGCCCCAGTTCCACAGTAACAAAAAAACAACTGGTTTCTTAACCAAGTGATGTTTGTGGATGTTTTGTTACTGGTGATTGAATCCAAGGGTGCTACATCCCCAGCCCTTATTATGTTTTCCTTTTGAGGCAGAGTCTTGCCAAATTACCCAGGAGGGACTTGAACTTGGAATCCTACTGCCTCGGCCTTCCAAGTATGGGGATAACAAGCATGCACCACAAGGCCTCGCTCCAAATGAAAACTTTTTTTTGTTTTGTTTTTTGTTTTTTTTTTGAGACAGTCTCGCTATGCAGTTCAGGCTGGACTTGTGCTCACTCTGTAGTCCAAGCTGACCTTGAACTCACAACATCCTCCTGCCTCAGCCTCCTGAGTGCTGGGATTACAGGCGTGCGCCACCAAGCCCAGCTTGGGAAAGGATGTGATTTACTTCTTTTTTTAAAAAAGGAAAACTTAACTGGTCCGCTCTGACTCAGGCACAGTGACTTCCTGCTAGAAGGTTTATCTTCTCTTAAGCAGAGTTCAGTTCACTGCTGATGTCGCCAGACCAACCACAAGAGTGGGAGATGTGTCCATATAAAGAGCAAACGCTGAGAGGAATTTTTCAGAGTCTGAAATTCAACTTAGTGACTTGCACAGAAACAGAAAACTAATCTTTCCCTCTTCTTCGGTGTCTCATCATGGTTTCTGTGTTTAAAGGCTGTCTAGGCTCTCAAGTTATGCATAAACTCAGCACTGTCCTCGCCTGGGCTCACGCTTCTCTCCGGGAAGCACGGCGGCTCGGAGCGTCTCTCGTGTGCCCCTGAGCGAGAGGTAGTGTGTGGCGCCTCTGCTCTTTGGCTCAGCTGTCACGTTGGTGCTCTCCTGCTTTGTCCCTTTGAGTCCCCGGATGCCAGGCGGCTCGTGGACCCGGGGGAGAATCACTGCTGACAGATGAGCGCCGGGCCCCGCCTGTCCTCTCCTCCCACGTCGGCGCAGCTGTCGCACTGGCCCTCCGAGGCCCTGCAGAGCAGTCTGTGTCCCTTTGCTTCACGAAGTCACCAGAGCCCTAGGCGGGGCTGGGGGCCTCCCTGGGGAAGCGCATTTCTGCACTTAGCCTTGGAATAATGACCGCTTTGGTTTCGCGCTGTCAGGAGAAACACAACTTGGAAAACAGTGCTGTGTGCACCTTTGCGTTGACCTCCCTTCCTCTCTGAACTCGCAGGCGGCAGTACCTGCCCAAAGGTCACCCTGGTTCCACTGTGTCCCGCGAGCAGCACCACCACACTGATTGACCACAATGTGTCTGAAGAGGCTCAGGGAATAAATGGGAAGACACCAGCGAAACGCGCCGCTCCAAGCCCAAAGCCACAAGGTAGGCGCCCTGGGTTGGTGGTCGAGCGGGTGCTGTGTTGCCCAGCGCTGACCGATGAAGGCTCCCAGGAGAAGCTGACCACAAGCAGGATGTTGAACGTGGAAGGGGGAATAGTGCACCCCCAGGAGAGTCAGTGTGGGAACCTCCTCAGGCAGGGGTCAGGATTTGCTGTGCTTCTGAAACAATGTGCGTATTTCTGTATGGGGTCCCTTTCACTTCGCTGCAGTTGTTTGCATGTCCCCTTAACACGGGATCTCTGCACGCCTTGTGCCCAAGCAAGTGTAGGACTCAACGGACTATATAATGAATGTGTTTAGAACGAACATCAGCAAGAAATGATTGCTCAATACCAAAGGGTCTGAGCCAGGTCATTCTGTAACCGTGCGCAGCAGACTTCGACAGCTTGATTGGGTGATGTTAGCATGCAGCCTCGAAAGTGCCTTTGGGGAACGCTGTGCACAGAAATGAAACGTGAACAGCCCCTGCATTTACGATGAAATGGCCAACAAGGGGAAAAATAAAAAATAATGGTGGAAAGGCTTTGAGTGCTTTGTTCAGTGGCCATCTCCTCTTACAAAGAAATTTCTAGCAAATGGGGTATTAACTTTGAGGGAAAAAAAGAAAAAATTACAGTCCTAATAGTGGAGAACAAGGTCTTCTGAAGTCCGGCAGAAAAGCTGAGCTATGCTATGGCTTTCTTTTTCCTTGGGAGTTTTGCTGGTGGAAACATTATAGCTTTTAATGTGCAGTTTCTTCCAAATAGTCTTAATGCTGAACATTCATCTAAGAAATGATCCTGGGCCTTCTCAGAATTCCTGTACTTCAGAAAGATCAATTTCTGTTTTATTTACTTTGTGTTTATTTTGGTTTCTTTCCTATTACTGCTAAGAAAAAAGGGTATAGGAAAATACATTATGAATGAACTGGTGTTACTGTTGAGGGTTTCAGAAATCTTTAAAATGAATTTAAAATGTAACCTTCTAGATTTCAGAACATTTGTCTTTTTGTTCTCAGTGCTAGCTATCTTTGTGGTGGTGGTATGGTAGATGACTATCCAGCTAAATCAATTAAATGGTGATTTAAATGACTCGCCCATTCATGAGCTTATAATCTTTTCCTTTGGCCATACTCCTCCTCCTCACAATGATACGAATATAAATTCAGGGTATTTTTTGGCCTTCATTTTAGCTACTTTACTTGCAAAATACAAAATTCCACCTTCCTCATCAGGCCTGAGTTGATGACGATCAGATATTATCTAAGACTGTAAGAAGTGACTACAGGTTTAGTTTATGTAGTCGCCCAGGTCAAAAGCAAGCAGTCCCTTATTTTAAGGGCCCCTTCTCTGGAGATGCAGCTCATCACGTCCTGGCTTTTCAGTGAGTGCACTGAGGGAAACCAAATCAGCACTTTTCCCGAGCTGCTGAGTGCCAGACTAGTCCCGTGTTCAGGGAGACAGTACTTGCCCTTGACTTTACTCTTTTGCGGCTATATTCAGGTAAATGTATTGCTATCTGTATTCTCATTTACTTCCCACCTTAAGCATGTATTGCATACAGTTTTCCATAGTGCAAGGAATATTTCTAAGTAAATCACACAGTACACCCTTTCCCAAACATCCTTTTGGTACCTGGCCCTGCCCTGTCACCCATAGCTAAAATTTTAACCCTAACAGTTGATATTTTCCCCTCTCAATCTGTTTGGACTTCCATAACAAAATACCAGGAGCTGGCTATCTTATAAGCAAGGGAAACCATTTGTGCCATTCTGGTGGTGGGGAGTTGGGGCTGGCAGGCCCCTTGTTGGGCAGGGCCGCTTTCCGCTGTGTGCCAGCCTGGCCCAGTCCGCTGCCTGTGAAGTGTACCCGTCCCGTTCACAGTGGCAGGCCTCCTGGCTTAATCACCACCTCCTATGGTCACGTGGAGGTGAAGGCGTCAACTTGGATTGGCAAAGACATGAATATTTTGGCCCTAGCGTCCTGCCTCCCGCCCGGGTTTTCTGTCCCACATTCTTTGTTTTCTGTTTTTTTCCAGTACCGGGAATCGAACTCACGACCTCCCCCTTGCCAGGCAGGCGCTGTGCCGCTGAGCTAAATCCCCAGCCCCCGTCCCGCATCCTTGCGCAGTCCATCTGTAGCGACACTGCTTGTCACCGCATGCTTCCACTTTGCTGCCGCTGTCCTTGACCACCTCACTCACAGTACTGTGCAGGGACCAACGTCCCTGAAAAGAGGCTGCCCCTCAGCATTGCGGGAGTAGCTGCCAGACAGATCCGGCATGGGGTGGTGATTTACTGATCAGCACTACGTGCTCCCCTGCCTGTCAGTGCAGAGAAGCTACTTTTCATTTCTTCAGCCTTGGGTAACTGAGGCACAGAAGGGAAGCTGGCCCCAGGGGGGACCTCCTGCATGGAACAAGCACACCAACCCCTTTCTTCCCAGGCCACTGCAGATCTCACAGCTTGCAAGGTCTGAGGGTACTGAGCATGAGGAGCCACTCTGTCATTTCGTTGAATTAGACTCACGCTGGATCAGTAGCTGTCAGCCATAGTCATGTGGGACACTGACCACTCCCTTTTATGGGTAATACCTAGACTTTTTCCTTTTTTTTTGAACAGTACTTGGGAGAGTTGCTGCTGGCATCTGTGCATCTGGTGGGTAGAAGATAGGGTGACTGCTCAGGGCACCCCCCTCAACAAAATGTTACCCAAACAAAAATACTTAGTGCTGCAATTGAGAAACTCTGATTCACCCTCTGAAAGGGAACATAACTAAACCTTGGGACCATGAAGTCATCGCTACGCTTTATTTTACTGATAAGGAGGAGAGAAGGTACTGTTGCTTGTATGCCTTTATTCGTGATTCTGTATAATGTCTAACAAAACATTGTGTTGTTTTTGTTACCAAGAAATAAATATTTTTGAAGAATTGTCTGTAGCTTTTAAAAAGCTAAAAGAGCCACATTTTTTTATTAGAGATTAAAGTTATATTTGGATCTAAATTGGAGTGTGTAGATTTTGAAAGGATTTGTTTAATAGTCAGAGCTTGTTTTGCCTCGGCCTCAGAAAATACCCTAAGGCCTTGGAAAACAATGGCTTATTCATGTCATACCAATCCTACGAGTCCAACGGATGAATCACCAGCAACCTCCAGCATAAATCTTTCTTCTTATTCACCACTTTCAATATTGGCCTGTTTCCTGCCCTGCTAGATGTAACTCAGAATAGCTTCGGTAAAGCCAGCAGCTCCTTTTCTCTTAGAGCTTTGACCCACAACGTTCTCCGTAGTTCAGAATTACTTTGATAAAGCACGCATATTGCATAGGATGTCTCCATCATTAAACCTAAATTTTTCTTAAAATTTCATGAATTTAGCAGGTTTTTTTTTTTTTTTTTTTTGGTACTGGAAATCGAACTCAGGACCTTGCTTTTACCAGGCAGGCACTGTGCCGCTTAGCTATACCCCAGCCCCAAAATTTCATGAATTTAAAGCCACATTATTAGTTGAATAATTTACAAAGATATGGAGTTCTCAAACCTATTTATTTGCTTCCAAAATAAAACAATCCATACATAACCATCTTTTTAAAAAGCAGTTTGTAGCCAATCACTTTTCATATTTATTAAAGTAAGAATAATTGAAGTCAGTTTAATAATCTCCAAACAATCCAGCACTTAGTTCTCTTTTTACTGTGGATCATCGCTTTGTAGAGTCGAGTAGTTGCCTCACATTCAGCATGTGCAAAACTGAACCACCCATATTCCTTCCAAGCACCGCTGTGTCGGGCCTGCATTTCTGCGTGACCTCTGATTTGTCCCCAGCTCTTTCCCTGCCCTCCCCGACACTGCTCACAGCCAGAGGGATGCTGTTGAACTTGAAATCAGCATCACACCTCTGCCTAGAACCCTTCTGCGACTTCTCATCTTACTCGGCGGTCTGTAAGATCTGGTACACAGGCCTCCTCCTCCCCCAGCCTCAGCGCCCGCCTCCTGCGCACCCGCTTGCTGTCACACGCACACTCGCCCACACGCCCTGGAGGCCTCTGAGCTCCTTTTGCCCTTCCTTCTGGCACCCATCGCCTGCTGGTGTATGATGTGTCATTTTATTGTTGGCTCTGTCTGTCCTTTTGCTCAGGGATACGCTCAAGTGCCCAGAACTTACTAACCACTCAGTACTTCTTTGTGACTCAGTGGACACGAGCATTTGAGCCCTGTCTGAGAATTCCTGGAAGACGTATTTTAAAAAGGTTCAAATCTTAGTGGTTTACTCCATTTTCTGCTGTCACTGAAAGCACGAGAGTTCACCTTGCTTCTCATTCTCATGGATCTCGGGGCCACCAGAGTTTACAGTTTCAGTTCTTCTGATGGGACCGAAGCAGCAGACTGTATATTTAATTTGCGTCTCCTTTGCACGCTATTCTTCCTCTTTACATCCTTTGGGTTGTAGGGTCTTTACAATAATGATCTATCGGAGTTCTTTATTCCGGTTGTTGTTCTTTCTTGGTCTTGTATAATACGAGTCTCTGGGCCTGGAAATTCCGGTTCCCCACAAGCGCTCTGGGAGGCTCGGGGTGGGGGCAGCGCTGAAGGCAGATGTTACTGAATTTTGACACTTTATATCCACCGTGAAATTGTGTGCAGACACTAGACAGCTATCTTAAAAGTAGCTACAGTCATATCCTGTGCCTTTTCATCTTGGGAAGTTACAATGTGCCTTTCACAGGTACCATTGTTCTATGCAATGTCCAAAAAAATCCTTTTCTAAGAATTTATTCTTCCTTATGTTACTGTTTGAGTCTTTGATGGCAGCAATGAGATCAAACGGAGGATCGGCTTTGTGGAACAGTTATTTTTTTTCCTTAAGAGTAAAATCCTGGCCGGGGATATAGCTTAGCGGTACAAGATCTGCCTAGCAAGCGCAAGGTCCTGAGTTCGATTCTTGGTACCAAAAAAACAGTAAAATCCTGAACATATAATCAGATGGGGCAGAAGAGGTGGGCGGAAACAAAGATGAGTAGGACTCGGCTGAGCTCTGAAGGGCTCATTCCCGGAGCAGGTGATACAGAGGTGAATCTAGAATATTCCATAACAATTCTATTGATGTCCATGAAGATGTGTGAGGATTTTGGGGGTGGGAGAGGGCAAGGACGCATTAAAGGTGTAATAGATCGGTCTCACAAAGAAGGCCGGGCCTGGTGCCACATGCCTGAAATCCCAGCACTCTGTGAGGCTGAGACAGGAGGATTGAGAGTCCGATATCAGCCTGGGCAATTTAGGGAGACCTGGGCTCAGATAAAATGGGTGGGGATGTAGCTCAGCGCAAGGACCTGGGTTCCTCGGGGCCGTGCCCTTCCCACGCCCATACACACACCAAGACGCCCGAGGTCCGCCAAGGGGCATTAGGCCAAGGAGGCTGCCCTATACATTCTAGGTGTTCCAGAAAGCCTGAAACCCTGAGAGGACCGCAGCAAGCGTAGGGTGCAGAGTGCAGTTGAGCGAGACCGGAAGCCAGGCTGCGTGGGAGGAGGCGTGCAGCTGTGTTGGGTTTTGAGGAAAACCCGGAGGTTGGTTTGGAGGGAGAGGCCGTATAGATTTTAATGATGAACCGGGAAACGATTATAGTTAATGCTGAAATGCTGTCAGAGAGCAAAAACTTAATCTAGAAATGATGTTGCTTGTTTAAATACCTCATTAATGTCACACTGTTACCCCTGGAACTAACGTAGTATCAGAAGTAAGTAAATGAACACGGTAAGCGGGGATGGGTTGGAGCGTCAGGTTTCCATTTTCATGACCTCGGCGATAGAGACTAATGATAAATTTTGGCCTTAGAATCGTGCCTGTCATTTATCTCTCTCTCTCCTGTTGAAGAACTAATTTGGAAAAAAATAACCTTTTCAATATTGACTTAGTCTATTTTACAAAATCATTATTTCTTTAGAGCTAGATTATGTTTCTTTTTACTTTTCTAATAGATTCTTAACAATATGGATTATTTTGATGCGGAAAAAAGGTTACTATTTCTAACGCATGATCCTGTATCTGCAGGGGAGGAAAAAATTCTCCTCTACACTTTGTAGGGTCTGTGGTTAGACCTAAGAATTAGACATAAGTCAGCTTAGCAAGGGAAAAACATACAAGTCTTGATTTTTTGTTTATTTGTATGGTGGAGTCTTGCCTAAGAAAAACGGAGACCTAAAGAAGTTGTTATGTCTGAACTCTTATATACTAAATGGACAAAGAATAATACCTTACAAAAACATGGTAATGCAAACCGACTTTCCCACAGTTACTAAGGAAAAACTGGGAAGCTAGTTTAACAGGGTTTATACCGATTTTTCCCAGCCACGATGACCCTTCAGTGGTGACAAGAAAGTCCCTTTCCTTCTGATACAAGAGGGTGTCTTCCAGAGCTGTGATCCCCAATCTTTTTGGCGTCAGAGATTGGTTTTGTGGAAGACATTTTAACCTGGGTAGGAGGGGAGGGAAGGTTTGGGGACTCTGTTCGCGGAGAAGGAGTGGAACCTGGATCCTTGGGTGCCTGGTTCGCAGTAGGCAGGCCAGGATCAGTGTGGCCTGGGCTGGGGACCCCTGTTCTAGATGTTTTGCCCCTTTGTTTTTGTAAGTAGCAGTGGTCAAGTGCCCTTTTGCACCTGCTGTTTTTCCAATGCCTTCTTCCCAAACTCATCCTCCTGCGGATGTGAGGTATTCCAGTGACTCATCCTCGGTGTATGCACCCAGTTACACGTCACAAGAGATGGTTGCTAGCATATTACATTAATCAGGATTGCTAATCGATCCTGTCTCTCTCTCTTTCTGAGCCTGAACTTTCTCAAGTTCTTAATACAGTAACAATTGATTAGAGTTGTCAGCCCTTACCAGAAGTTACTGAGACCATAATACAAGTTGCCTATGCACACACTCATTGGATAGGTGCATGCATACATACTATGAGCCTTTTATTTTTATTGTTTCTTTTGCATAAGGGCTTTGAGTTAAAATGTGGGCCCTGGGGCTATGTGCGAGATAAGAGAGACTAAGAATAATATCCGTGGGGAGAAAGAGGAGCAGAGGGCCGATCCTGCCTGGGGACAAGCACCTAGGCTTTGTCCGTGATTTATAAAAAGGAGAGTGATTTGGAGGGAGGGGGAGTTCCCAGCCACACTGTGTGTGAGGGAGAGCAGGGGACACTTTCGCAGGGTGCAGGACACAGGGTGGCACCTGGCTGATGTTGAATATGCATTTGACAGTGAATGGTTCTGAGCTCAGCGATGAGCACCATGTTGAAGAAAGTTCAGAAATGGGTAAACAGACTGAGGTTAATCTGCGGATAGAAGTGTCTTGCTAGAGGCAGTAGCTGAAAGCATTTGTACAGACACAAGTTTATAAGGGAGAAGGGGAGAAAACTCCGTAGTCCAAGCCCCTGGAGAATATCCAGGCAACAAGGAAGGAAAAGGCAGAATCCTGAGAGGTAAAAAGCGTGACTGCAGCTCCTTGGGTTTCCCAGAGGCTAAGAAATGTGGCCTTGAGGAGAAACTTACTTTGTGTAATGTGAGCTGTGGGTTCCTGCCTGACTCCTGCTGCTGGTTCCTCCTCTGGGTGGTCAGTATTGAATGGAAACAGGAGATCTTGGTTTTTACTTAGAACTGGATGTTTAGCTTCACAAGCACAGAGCATACAGGATATGTTTCCCTTTGAATTCTGCAGTAGATGTTCCTAGATGACCACTTAACTTTAATAGTGAGTCATTCTGATTCATTAGGAAGGTCTGTTGAACACAGCACGTATTATTTTTCTTATATGCTGTTACGGGTTGTGTCTGGATGTCCCTCAAAGCCTCATGCAGTCATGGAGTGGAATTCCAGAGTTTGTGATTGCTTCATAGTCCAGGGCTGGGGTTATGGGTGTGAGTGCTACACCTGCCCTGGGGCAGGAAGCCTGCATGTGATATAAGGGAGGGAAGCTGCTTGCTGGTTCGCTCCTCCCTTTTTGCTCTTGTTGCTTTTGCTATTTTCTGCCGCCATGAGCTGTTGCCCCTGCCATGTGACACTCTGCCTTGGAGCCAGCCGAGTACGGACTGAACCCTCCACGAACTGTGAGCTAAATAAGCCTTTGCCTTTGTAATTTGGGTGTCGGGTATTTTGTCTCAGCAATGAGAGAAAAGTAACCAAGACATGTATCAATAAATGATGACCAGAAGGACAGGGTTTTCCTCTAAGGGAATGTTGCTGACTTTGGGCCTTTGATGTGTCACCCTGAGATGTTTGTCATGTTCGTGCACCATTTGTGCTTTTTTATTTAAAATGTGTGTGTTACTGATATACTGTATATTTGGATTCCCTCTCTTGCTGATTAGATGCTTCCTGTATGTCTGCCCAGTGCCTGCTTTACAACATCACTAAATGGTTTCTCCACTAGTATATGAGCTCCAGGATGGTATATTAATTATTTGCTATATGTATTTGCACAAATTTGCTGAACACAGCATAAGTCGTCCCTGTAAACATGGTTGTGATAAAAAAATATTCTTTACTCTAGGAACTCTGGAGCGGCTCAGTGGTACAGCACTTGCCTAGCATGTGCAAGGCCCTGGGCTCCACTCCCTGGCACCTGAAAAGAATGGAGGAGGAGGAAAAAGCTTTAAATCTTTATTTAATATTTTACTGCTTTGGGGCTGGGGATATAGTTTGGTGTAAGCACCTGCCTGCCCAAGCACAAGGTCCTGAGTTCAATTCCCAGTACCAAAAAAATAAGTACTGCTTTTTTAAATTGTTACTTGATCCCATATACTATTAGTTATATGATAACTACACAGAACTTCTGAGCTCTTTGGAGAACTGTGCAAGGTGCTATGAGAGAGTTAAACTATGAGGCTAGAGAAAGGGCTGTAGCTTCATCCTTCCTTGAGTATGTGCTTAGTGGGCAAAGGATCTTGGGTTCAAGCCTCAGCACCGAAACGAAAAAGAGAAAGAAACTAGGCTGGGGGCATAATTTAGCTGGCTGATAGGTGTCTTTCTGAGTTTTTCTGTACCTAACATCTTAGGTGCATAAGGGATATTTAGTGAGTAAACTCTCTGTAGACGATGGTTTATGATAATTGTAGCTCAAAGAACATACTCACTTCTTTTATTCAATATTCTAGTTAGCAATGATGAAATTATTCCTGATGTTTAAAGTTTGTGGTTGTGAGTTATTTTCTTGTCTTACTACTTGTGTGTGTATTCTGTATAGGGCCTTTCCCCCCTTAACATTAACAAATGTGGCTAGGGAGTAATTACCAAGCGTAAGGCCCTGAGTTCGATGCCCTGCACCACAAAAAGAAAAAAAAAGTTAACATCGCACCCTTAGCGAAGCCCCTTCCTTTCCAGAGGTTACTACACTAACCATTTCCCCTGAGTGTGTCTTGAACATAAAGTGCAGTTTGCCATTTCTCATTCATATTTTCTTATGTTGGGAGAGAATTAAATGAATTAACTGCTCCACTTGTAGCTTACTGTATTTTTTCCTTCCTGTGATAAATTGATCACTGGCCCAGAAATGATGAAATCAGGCCAGTGGGCATCTGGCCACCGTTAACTGGCTGAATGTATAAAAGCAATGAGAAAACCCTCAAAACCAGGGTAACCAGCAGGAGAAAATGGGGCATATAATTAGAAAGAGACATGAGTCCTCTCCCCGCTCCCAGGAGGAGAAAGGCTCAAAGATGATACTGTTTGATCTGTTAAAACCAGGTATAGGAAAATGATAATTGTAGCTGGGTGTTGTGGCATACACCTATAATTTCAACCTTTGGGGGGCGGAGGCAAGAAAATTTCAAGTTTGAGGTCAGCGTGCTACACAGCAAGACTGTGTATCCAAAAAAAAAAGATTGTATGTATTATAAACTTTCACTGTGAGTGGTTTCTTCGTTTGTTTGTTTTGTTTTTTGAGACAACATCTTGCTGTGTAGTTTAAGCTGGCCTTGAACTTGCAGCAAATTCTCTTCCCACAGCCTGTCAAGAGCTGGGAGTACAGGTGTGTGACACCATGCCTGGCTTTACTCTGAATGTTAACCTTAGAGAAAAGTGGTGTGAAGGAATTCTTATACTAATGATACACTTAAGGCATATATATTCTCATCTGGGAACTCTGTAGATTTTGGAATTTGATGAAGTAACCTGTTCCTAATGTGAATTGAGTAAAGAACTTACTAGTAAACAAATGGTTCAGCAGTGCAAGAAAACTACAGAACTTGTTTATCCCCATACCCTCTATGGCTGGATTTACGTTGAGCAGCTGGTGTCCCGGTGCCGGGCCTGGAACCGGATTAGCCTTTCTACCCAGCCCTCCTCAGCCTCCGCAAGCCCTCACAGACATGGGACGTGAGTAGCGGCATGCACCGCACTCCGGGTGCTATAAAATTTGATGTAAACTCAAATGAGGTCAGGTACTTTTGTTAAATGGCAAGGTGCTGAATCAGTGCCATGTCATCCTATTGTTGTCTATTGTTGTCCTGTTGGCTTTTATGTTGTTTAACTTAGTAATTCCAGATTCCGTTCTGTTACCTCTCTGTGAGGAAACCTGTATTTTGGCAAACTATGTATTTCTAGGATTTAGTTTCAAATTTAGCACCTTTTTCCCCTCTTTAGACAGGTAACCACTCTGGTATCTCTAGTAGACTGTTTTGTTTTTTGTTTTTGGTCTTTTTGAGACAAGGTCTCACTGTGCAGTTCAGGCTGGTCTTAAACTCACTTTGTAGCCCAGGCAGGCCTCGAACTTGCAACGATCCTCCTCCCTCAGCCTCCTCAGTGCTGGGATTATAGGCATGCTGTCACCTTGTGCAGATTTCTAGGTGTTAATCAATGCCATGTTGAAGATGAACTAAAACTAAAAGAACGACTTACATTTGGAAGAAGAATTTCCATGAAATATGGAGCAAGTGTCTAAGATAAATAAAGGTCCCTTGGTTAAGGCGGAGTTCAAATATGACCAGCCCCTTTATGACAGTGGTTAATGCTGAAGATTTTTGCACCCGGGCTACCAGAATCTTTACTGCTAAAGAACAAAATGTCCGTGAAATATTGAATTCTGTTCTTTTTTACAGTGCCTCCAAAGCCATTACATCTACAGAATTCACCTTCGTCCAATATACACCAAACCCCCAGGAAGAAAGCTTTATCTAGAGCAAAGCCCAGGATGGAGGAAGTTAAACCTGCCTCTGCTTCTTGTGTCTCAAAAGAAAAACCCAGTAAGGTGTCAGATCTCATCAGTCGCTTTGAAGGAGGCAGGTAAGAGTTAACTTGGAGTGGGCGGAGGCAGAGGGAGGAAGAAGCTCTGAATCAAAAAACGTCACGCCACGTTGCATTAGGTTCTGTAGGCCTTCGGCAAGAGCGTCTTAAAATAAAGTACAGACTCTTGCCCTAGTATGACCTGTCACTTACAGTATGTGACCAATGTGCAGTACCTGAGGCCATCAGCATGTTTATGAAATTACATGCTTTTGTGTCATTTCTTCTGCGTCTGTCACCCTTTGTGGGCCATTATGTCGGTCACTGTCTGGGTTGGAAAGGCCAAGAGGTTGTCTTGTCTTTGTGTTTACTTTGTGGGTTTGTAAGGGTGACTCCTGTGGGCTTGTCTTGTCTTGGGGCTTTATTTAGTGTAACTTTTCTATGCCCACTCCGTCCATCTCTCCTCACCCCACACCCACTTTTGGTACATTTTACAAATGAAGCTCTCAGCTGTGTGTTCTCAGAGCCTATTGCTAGAATTGCCATCACTGACTCAAACAGAATTTGAATAAAAAGTTTGATCAGAAGGATTTTTCTTTCCCTGTCACCAGAAATCTGTGTGCAATGGAATAGAACATATCTAACTTCACTTTTTCCCTTAAAGCCAAGTATTTCCATTCATTCCAGTGTAATATTTGGGAATGATTTCTCATTAGGCAGCCTTTTTTATTTGCAGGGTTCACTATTATTAAATAAACTCATAGCCGGGTGTGGTGGCACATGCCTGTAATCCCAGCACTCGGGAGGCTGAGGCAGGAGGATCACTGTGAGTTCAAGACCAGCCTGGGCTACAGAGTAAGCTCAAGGCCAGCCTGGACTGCATAGTGAGACCCTGTCTCAAAAAGATAAAAAATAAATAAACTCATAGCTTGGAAATACTTTTGAGTTGTTCTGGAAATTGTGACCAAACACAAAACTACAGTTTCCATCATTTAAAATAAGATTATATTTAGCTACAAATTCTGGAGAAAATAACTTAGAAGCCTGGCTTCATTTTTTATTCCTGATTAATTTTGGGAACTTACATCCTACATCTTTAAACTTCAAGGTCTCCTGTTCTAAAGTAGGATTTATAATATCTTTGCTAGCTGGAATGATAGCAGTCTTTTCAAGAATAGTTTAATTCCCTTAATTTTTTTTTTTTTTTTTTTTTGCACAGAGTAAGTTCAATATTCAATAACAGCAACAATAATAACAGACATTTGATCTCCTGTTGGCAGATTCTAGCAGCCGGTCTCATTCCCTCCATGATAGGAGGAGGGCATCCTTAGGGCACCCTGGTACCCATGTCCTAGGGTGTGGTCTCCGAACGGTAAGGCCTGTCTCCCTCACCGACCGGAAGCCTACACTTTGCATTATTTCAGAGTCTTCTCTACATGGGAAATGGGCAGTTTTTCCACTTAATACCATCAGGTTTCTTTTACTCTTTCAAGCTGCACAGATTCATTTTCTCACGCAGAGCTGGAAGGTTGGAGCTCAGGAGTGACGTGCTGTAACTGACATTTTTCAGCAAGTCTGTTCTGAGGGCAGACGGCGAGATGTGTTTGGTCAAGTCCTCAAAGGGACGTGACTTGGGGGCGGAGTCCACTGCCGATACAGTATGGGCGATGGCCGCAGGGGGCAGCACTGAGGTGTGTGCCCGCCCCCGAACGGTCAGAATGGGTTAATACTGCATCAGCTCTGAAGGATCTTAATGGGAAATTTCTCTGCACTGTTGAGTGGTGACCTTGTGCCTGCAAGGTGATTTGGAGACTGGATCCCAGTTATCATGGCCTACAGGAGCACCTTGTGGAATAAGGGGACATCACTCGTCTCTGGGGCAGCACAGGGTGTGGGCAGGAAGAGCTAGCCTTGCCAGGGTGGAGGCCGGTCAGGATGGTCCTAGAGGGCCACGTCCCACTGTGGCCGGGACCTCACCGAGCCATAACCCAAGTAGCTCTCTTCATTAAGAACAGCAATTAAGGGGCTGGGGATTTAGCTCAGCGGCAAAAGTGCCTGGCTGGCAAGCACAAGGTCATGAGTTCGGTTCCCGGTACCGGAGAAAACCAAAACAAAAAAAAACAAAAAAAAAAGAACAGCAATTAAAGCAAATAGAGTTATTTTTTACTGTAGTTTCCCTCCACCCCGTCCTTTTTCTCTCTCCTTTCTACCACAGTAAGAGAGTACTCTTTTTATCCTAGGAAAGCCTTGGGGTTTTAGAACTAGCTCTGCCCCGCAGACACGGACATCGGCGTTCAAGGGCTTCGCAAAGCCAGCTGTCCCCCACGGTTTCCGGCCCACGAGGCAGCGGCAAGCATGTTGCACCACTGCTTTTCCTGGCCCACCACCCGCGCGCACACCCTCGCTGTCCCTTACAGATAGGACATTTCTAGCTGCCATTAACGGCACTCCTGAAAAGCCCTGAGCACGCCTCGGTGTGCTGAGGACCCTTGGAGGTCTTTCTGTCAGGGCATCTGACCCTGAAGTGGGCACAGAAGAAGAGAGCTTCCTTCAGATCCCCCAGGACTGCTGAGAAAGGAGGGGCAATTTGGCTGGTGCGATGTGGCGCTTCCATTTATATGGGTCGCCTCCAACCTTTTCACGTGTATCACGTTCCCAGGAAATGTTCCTGTCCCTTCCTGCGCTGCTGTCCCGCAGTACCACCCACATCTTTCCCTCCCTTCCCACTTTCTTGTTACCTGTGTAATTCCTGGCTTGCAGTCTCTGGTCCTGAGCAGCAGCCGCGGCTGGGCGGGTAGGACGGGTGAAGAAAGCTGCCCTGCGTGTCTTAGCTCTGTCTGTGGGACGTGCTCCTCCTCTGCCCGCTTCTCACCCACCCCTTCCCTGCCGCAGCCTCGCTCCCTGCCCTGGGCAGGATGACCGGCCCGGACCTCCCCACGTCTGCAGCTTATTCACTCCTTTGCTCCTCGTCACATCCTAAGTGTTGCAGTGTTACGAGGTAGGGTTAGACCAGGAGGACATGGGCCGTACAGCATCGTTTCCTCAGCCTGGGTTTCTCTGTTTATGGGTCCCTGCTTCTAGATTTATGAAGAAACATGATCCACTTGGAGGGCTTATTGTGGCCTGTGGCCTTAGTATAATAACTATTATGCGCTGTTGCCGTCCCGTCGCGGTTGGCGTGATGCTTACTCCTAGCCATCAGATACCTACCTGGAGGAAGGCCACACTGAGCACTGGGCCGAGAGGTGGGAATAAGGCAGGCGGCCAGGCAGCACAGGTGCACCCTCACAGGCATTCTCTTTGTACATATGCTCGTTGAGGTCATAGGACTCTCTCAGCATGCAGCCTGGGGGTCCCCTCCACACCCTGATATCCTGAGTGCAAATGCACCCTCATATTTCCATAGGAAAACTGCTATGCTAGGAGTCGGTTCCACGTTCTCCTTAGTGCTGTTGGGACCGTGTCCAGTGTGGGGGACGGTAAGGAAAGTGATCTGAGGCGTGGAGGTGGAGGGGGGTGTGCTCCTTTACAAGCCGATCCAGAAAGGCTGAATGACGAAAAGGAGTAAGCCACGGGTGTCCTGGAGACTTTACTGGGGAGAGAGCCTTGCAGAGACCCTAGGATGTGCTCTCCGGCCCGCAGTGGGGAGGACCCAGGGGTGGGGTCACATGGGGCCAGTTGCGATGTGTTATCGAGGACAGACAGTCTCTTAGGTGTCCCTGGGGCCTCAGTTTACCCGTGAGTGTGCAAGGAGGCCTCTGCGTTTGTTCTGACTTGCGGGCTCGAGTGCAAGGGATCCGGAAGGCAAACACAGGGCCGGGAGGCCACTGCTGGCGCAGTCACAGTGAGAGTGTTCTGCTTCGCGATCAAGGTAGCTCTGCAGACCCAGTTCATCGAGGGGAGCTGCTGTGCGTGTTCTTAAATGTGAAGTCCAAATGTGGGGGAAAGATGCCTTCATCAAACAGAGGGGCTTCTTCTCCTGGAAGGCTTGACTACCTAGAACATCACCGATGGGTGGGAGGGAGGAACTGTGCCAGCCCTCCAGGTGGAGCTCGGGCTCGCGTCTGTGTCACCCCAGTTTAAGTGTGGCTGGGCGACCCCATGGGAGCCAGGGAGACCCCTGGGCCCCGGCTCCCCTCACGTCTTATTCTGTGCCTGTCTCCATCCTGTTTTGCAGCACGCTGTCGAGCTCCCACGACCCGAAGAGAGACCCCACCGCGAGCCCGCGCACCCCGGGCCGGCAGGGGAGAGCCGCGTCCCCGCTGCGCGTGCCCAGGCCCGGGGACCGGGGCGAGCACACGCGGGGCGCGCAGACGCGCGTGGCCAACGGCATGGAGGCGCCGCCGAGCCCTGGGGGACGCGGACAGGGCCCAGCCAGCCCCGAGCCCCCGGGACCCGCGCCACCTGCAGACCCCGCGCCCGGCGCGCCGGCCATGAACGGAGAGCCTGAGGGGCCCAGGGCCCCTGCCGAACCCCAGGACCCGCAAGATGGTGATGTCTCCGACGGCAGCTGCAGGACCCCGGGTGCGGACCCCGCGCTCCCTGCGAGCGGAGGAGAGGCCCGGCGGGAGGCCGCGCTCCAGGACCTGGAGAACGGGGAGAGCCCGGTGGAGCCGGAGCAGCACGTGCAGCAGCACCCCGAGACGAAGGTAGGCCCGGGGCGCACTGGGGAGGCGCTCTTCCTGCGGGAGACGAAGAGTGGGGCCACCAGCCCAGCGCCCCAGCCTTCCTCAAGCGCTGGGTGCCCGTGGGTGACCGCGCGGTACTTGACTTTCGTGATTTCAAGAGTGAGAGTGGTGTGGAGACTGGTACAGGAAAACCACAGCCCCGCGGTCTTTGTTTAGGGGTTATTCTGAGACGGGCTTGCTGAGTAGTCCAGGCTGGCCTTGAACTTGCAGCGATCGTCCTGCCTCAGCCTCCCAAGTGCTGGGATCACAGGTGTGTTAACAGAGAGCTGATTTGCTAGTGAAGTATATTCATAATTTTCAGGTATTCAGGTCAGTTAAAGTGTTGCATTTTCTTAATGTTATAATAAGAAACCGTATTACATATATTGAAAAGTTAGTGGTATGTCATGGACCAAATCAGTAGAACCAGGATGCTACTTCGGGCAGTAACTTGTAGAGACCTTTATGTAACTCCAGTAACAAGGCCGCCCTCAGTTAGCTCTTTATTCATGTCTGTGCAGTAGGAATGTTAGGAACTGTGGCTTCTGTGTGGTATTTGGGAATCTAGCGGGTCAGAAGTCCAGTATCAGCACGCTCGGTTTCCCTAGAATTAGAAACGTGTTTACATCTCTGAAGATAAAGTTTCCATTGCCTAGTCCCTTACAGATCATGCTAAATAACTATGTGAGAGAGTTCAACATTGAAAATTTTGATAATTACAGGAAAATTTGTAGATGGCAAGTCCCAGTCTTAAATTCGTTTAGGAGTTTTTAATACAGCTGTGCCTTTCTGGACCTGAACATAGGCAGAATATTAAAAGGACTGATTCTAAAATATTAGGGTAAAAAGCGATTAGTGGTTATATTTAGAACTTGGACGGAAGTAAAATCAACCTCAGGGTATAATTTGCACTGACCCAGAAAAAATCAGATACACAAAAGAACCAGTGGCTCATTTCTTCCAGTGAGTAAGTTCATTTTAAATACTAGCTCTTGAGCAGTGAAAGTTTAAATAAGGAAGTGGGTGAAGAAAGTGACTCATACTTGGTGACATTATCTGCGGCAGTCAAGAAAGAGGACATTGCAGAGTGACTGTCGAACTTGATGTGGTGGTAGATTTTAGGGTCTTTGTGCTTGAGCCGTGATGTAAGGAAGAGGCGGTCAGAACAAAGAAACCTTTTACAACGGGAATGAAGCCCCCAGTGAGTGTTGATAAAACTGTAAGAGCTGTTCTTATTAAGGAAATGTTTTAACTGGTAATGATTGTGTTCACTGGGTGCTATTTTTCCTATTTTATGTTAAATGTTATTATGTAGGCCTCTTCATAGAGGAAGCGTGTTTGCTTTGGGAGAGATTCAGTAGGATTTTATTATTAAGCTAGCAAGATGGTAGTAGAGCTGGCTTTTGTGCTAATTGGGCTTTTAAGCAGTAGATGGCACAGGCTGTTTTGGGAAGGAAAAGGAGATTTTCTCTACAGAGTTGTGATCCAAACACCCTATCTCTCCCATCTAAACACACAAGACTTCGTGTCTGCGTGGTGAGGATATGTTCTTCCTGTTGCCCCGAGGGCTGCTGCATTACCTTTCCTGGTTCCAAGATGCACAGATGTGTCTGTGGTAGCAAGAGGGTCAATTTTGTTGAGTGTATTTTACTGTGACTGGAAGGAGAAAAGTTAAAAAAATTTAGTATATTTTTGGCCAAACAATTGAAACCAGAAAAATCTCAATGTGGCATCTTACTTGTGCCCTGGTTAGCAGCGTGACCTCACACAAGTCAGGACTGCTCTTCGCGTGCGTAGGGTGTGTACATGATCAGATCCCAAGGTCCGGTCAGTGGCAATACAGTGATTCTGCGCCGCTGTATGTGGGTGCGTTACCTCGCGGGGTAACCCTCCAGGTAATCGGCTGTTTCTTAAACCAATGTGAACTTTTAAGACAGTGGGATATTCTGAGTTTCACTATGCAGACAACTGAAAAAATTACTTCTGTTTTTATGTAAAGGTATAGAGATTTATATCAGAATTATCTTAATTTTATTTAAACCAATCTTAAACTCAGTGGACATCTTCCCAGTGCCCACCAAGGGTAGTTGTTGGTAAAAAGTTGGTTTCTGTTTGGGGCGACAGGTCCCGAGAACGAGGTGTGGCAGATGAAAAGAAAAACGAGAGACAAAGTTATAGGATCAGGGGGCTGCAGCCTCTAGGACTGAAGCTTTGATTACAATCTTCTTCAGCCTTTTATTGGGATTCACACAAAAAGCAGCAACAGGGGGAATGGGAGGAATCATTAACAGGATGAGCGAGGGCGATACAGTTTAATTATCCCAGGAACTGAACTTTGACTTAGCCAGCCACCAGGTCGTCATTCCTTGGGATGTATCTCAGCAAGGCGTCTAGTGCTGTCCCAGCGGCTTTCCACAGGGACTAAGGTCCTGCTCTCATTTCCTTTTACACTAATATGTTTGCTAGACTTCCACCAGAAACAATCATATGGCTTGGTCAGGCTCAAAGTCCCATGTAGGTAATACATTGAAAGGTAAACCGTAGAATGTCCTTCTCCACAAGCAGTGAGAAAACCAGGGGATGAAAGATGGAAGCAGAATGGCAAATGCAGTTTAGGAATAGACGGATATTGTAACGAACAGTCATTAATAACTGAGAGCTGGTTTACAAGAGTTCAGCTTAGGAACCCGTATCATTGATTTTTCTGAGATACTTCGGTGAAGATCACTTTTATTGGCAGGTATGGAATGCTCTTTATTTTACCATGTGCAAGATAACGAGTTCCTAAGTGAATTTCTGCCCTCTACCATACTCTAGTGAAGCTACTCTTTCCCAGTGATTACATTTTGTTTGTCTGTGTGGTCGGTACCAAGAATTGATCCCAGTGGCTGCCAGCCCTTTTTTATTTTAGATTACAGCAGAGAACTGCTAAATTGCCTAGGTTGCACTTGAACTTGTGACCCTATTGCCTCAGCCTCCCAAGTAGCTGGGATTACAGGCTGGTTAAACATTTTGTAGTGCCAGTGATCTAGATATAACCAGACATCTAAAGTAAGCATGTATGTATTGTTTTTAAAACCTCAAAACTAAAAGAAAATTGTGAGTACTTTGCGATACTGTTAGCTGTCATCCACCAGGCCAGGTATCTTTAAATTTAATCATCTATTATAGCAAATGACATCTACTAAAGGGAAGAAATTGTTAAAAGGAGACACACTGGCTGGGGATATAGTTCAGTGGTATAAGTGCCTGCCTGGCAAGTGCAAGATCATGAGTTCGATCCCTGGTACCGCAAAAAAAAAAAAAAAAAAAAAAAAAAAAAAGGAGACACACTGAAGCTCCTAAATTACAGGAAGAAAAAGGCAAAGAATATTGTAGGGCACATGTGCACCTGTATCCACTCAGGCAGAAGCCCCCAGGGACACAGCAGGGTCAGGCTATAGAGCTAGAGTTCCTGTCTGGTGTGCTGAATTTGGGTTATCATAAATAGCTTTAGCTATATTAATCATATTCCTATGAGACTCAGATAAATTCTTCAGTATGTTTTAGGATGCATTTTATTAAAAATGATTATCCTTTCTCAAATTTATATACACTAAAATAAGTTTTTGTCTAAAAATCCACTGTTGTGGAATGCTAAACTTATTGAGCATGAAAACTGATCTTTGTGTTTTATGAGCCTTTGAATATTCAGGGTGCACTACAGGATCTATTGGTATATTTTTTCTTTAATCAGTACTTCCTCCATGTAGATTTATACCTTTGTAATATATATATAGATAGAGATATACATCTCTTTTATTTTATATTTATATCAGCTTTATACAGCAATCGAATATAAATGTGTGGCATTCTCCTTTTAAGACTAAAGTTTATATCAACATCAAATCTCTACTACAACATAAGTTCAAGTTACTAATATATAAAAACTCTAATCATAAGTTAATAGGAATATAACAGAGGCAGATCCTATTTTGACCAAAAACGTTAGAAATTATATAATTAAATGACTAATACATGAAGAAGGAAGTCTATGCAAAGTTGAGACCTCTAGACACATATTACGTTTAATAGCTTAGCTCTTTTTCTGGTTCTGATGTTTAATTAGTTTTACTTAGTATATTCATACAAGCCAGCTGTTAAAAATACTGAAGCTGTTAAAAATACTGAAGAAAGAATTAAGATAATTATCATCACTCATAAGGAAGCGAATGACTGAGTCAGATCCAGTGGTACGTTGGGGGTTTAGAGCCGTCGACTGAGGTGGAAACTTGTATGAACCAGTTCTCTGAGGGGGCTGCTGAGAAGTGGGGAGTGGGCAGCGGCTGGGGGTCGGGAGGAGCAGCGGGGAGTGGGTGTGAGAGCTGGGGACAGAAGAGGGTGGCGCACTTGAGGGGAGCTCTCTGACCTCGTAACAGCACCAGGAAGACTGGAGCAAGAAGAGTGGGGTACGCAGAGGGCTGTGCATACCTAGTAAGAAGTGCTGTCTTTCCCCTATGAACAATATTTTTAAAGCTATTTTTGTAAAAACTAAGAAGTTAGTAAACACTGGAAAACAAGAAAATGTAGCAAAGCATAGAAAACGTAAAAGCCATCCATAAACTTACTCCCCAGGAAGAGCGGCTCAGATCTTTAACATTCCACCTAATTTTTCTGAGCTAATGTTTGAGCAAGCATGGTCAGCTGCACGATGCATGTTCACGGTGTATCCTGTTTTGTTGGACTAGATGTAGGTGTTTTCCTATATGAATTCAGACTTTCCACAGCTGGAGACTGTCACAGACTCTCCAGTAGAGTGTAGAGGTGACAACGATGACACATCTGTGGGCTTCAGAATGCTGAGTCAGCGCAGAGAAAGTGGAGAGGAGGTCAGGAAGCAGGTGCTGCAGCCCAGGTGTGGGCTCCCGAGGATCTGGCTCTAGAGCGTGAGCCCTGCTCAAATCCCGGCTTGGATGAGGTGGTGGACATTGCCATGGACTGAAATACTAGAGGATGGACAGCCTTGCATATTTCGGGGCAAAAAAGTAGGTTTTGACATAGTGAGTGTGAGGGGCTTCTGACAGGTCCCAGGGAAGAGGCCTGCTACCAAGCTGGGACAGTCTGGAGGCGTGGTTTACTGGTTAATCATGCAGAATTCTGAAAAACCTCAGCTAAATGCAAAAACCACCATTACATCCCTGCCCTGTCACTCCGCAGCGGGGTGACTTCGCCGTGTCCCTTTACCTGTCCAGGTTATGGCTTCCTAACGCGTTCACCGAGTGCTTAAGATGCTCTACAGGGAAGAAAGCAAAGCTGTTCCTGAGAGGAGGGAGGCGAGTTGCTAATTAGGTTGATTTTGCGCTGCTGAGCGCCTGGCGCCTGTGAAACGTTGGTTTGGAGAGATTAATTAGACGTGTGGAAGAGGGATCTGGGGCCCGGGAGAGAGGACAGGGGCGGAAGAGGAGGGGCCTAGGCGTGTGGTCCGTATTACAAAAGCACAGGAACAGGAAGTGGCCCAGAGAACACTGATACAACGGGAAGGGGACTTAGGAACTGTCCCCCAGGGGCCGGGAGAGCCCGGCATTTCGGAAGCGCTGAGCCGGTGGAGTTGGGTTGGCAGTGAAGCTATGGTGGTGCCATTTAAGGGGAAAGCACAGCCAGTGTTCAGAGTTGAAACTGGAGTAGATGTGGAGACCCGGGCCTTGTGTGGGACTCTAGCCACCTGGCTCAGGGAGCTTGGGGGATGGAATTAAACAGTAAATTCACGTCGTGTGTGTGCACACCGGCAGCCCCTGCTGTGGGGACGGGGCGTGGCCGTGGCCGGGCTGCGTGCTGCTCACAGCGAAGCTGAGGCCGAGCCTGGGCCTCTCCGGGGACAGAGGAACCACAGTGGGGAGGTGGCCCTCTGCTTGGAGCCGCGGAGGCCAGTGTGGCGTGCTGAGGAAGGAAAGATGCTAGAGGGCGGTGGGGACAGTAGGTGGCCCTCAGCAGCCCCCTGGCCTCACCGGGTGGCCTGGCACTGGAGAATGTCACAGCAGCCTGGCAGAGGGGGCCGGCGAGGACCAGCAGGTCGGTGCACCAGGACGGATGAGCGCGGTGTTGACGTGAAGCGGGAGAGTTCAGAAAGCTCCGGCCGCAAGTCCAGGTGTGCGGAACGAGCCAGCGGCGGGTAGCAGAGAAGTGGAAAGGTGAGATGTTAAGAACGGAGCAGTTTGTATGTGGCTTTGAAAACAGCAAAGAGAGCCACGTAGCGTGACCAGGAGCAGACTCCAGAGGCGGGCTCTAGGTTTGGTCCTAGCTGTTGACCCCAAGCAGGCTGCTTAACCTCGCCGTGCCTCAGTTTCCTCATCTGTGGCGTGGAGATCATAGATCACTTGACAGTTGTAAGGAACTCACAACAGCGTCTCTGCTCGTGAGAGCGGTGTATTTGATAAACACACGACATCCCGTTGCTTCACTTGCCAGTCAGGGTCTTCGAAAAGACCCAGAAGGCAGTGTGTTCTGCCCAGGGCGTATCCCAGCCCCTCTGCGGGCCCCGCTTTGACTGCGGTGCTTTCTCTGGAGGACACTCACGGATGAGCGCTGTGACTCGGGAGCACCGAGCATCGCGTGAGGAAATCCATCGGAGCACCCTGCATTGTGTGCCTAGTGAGGAGTCTGCCGCTGCGTCGCCTTGGTGCTGACTTCCCTACTTGGTTTAGTGGGGGGAAAGATCTGTAGATTATTCCAGAATGAAGGTGCCTGATACAAGGCAGACGTAAGATGCTTTTCAGATGAGAGGCCAGTTACATGACATTCATATATCACTGTGATCTAATTTTAAATTGTCACCTGGAGCCACAGGGGGTACTGTGCTGTCTGACAGTGCATTTAAAATGACTCGTCTACATTCTGATGCAGCTCATGAATTATGGTGCAGAAACACGTGTTTATTCCCTAAGTTGAAGCAGATTTTTATGAAAAAATAGGCTTCAGGAAGCACTGTAGTACGTGCATCTGTACAAAGCCACACTCTCCTTCAGAGAATGTTCACTGACAGATTTGGGTAGAAATGCCCCAGAACTCAACCATTTCATTCAGTCCTACAAAAGCCTCCTAATTTACATACGTGTCTTAAATATAACCCATAAGAAGTACATGGAGGAAAGCTGGAAGAACTTTTAGAAGCTTGGAGTAAATACTTGTAGAAAAAACTTCCTGCTTAAAAGGAAACTACATATGAGAAGATGAATTGAAGAGTTAGTCAGGCCTGGTGGCACACACCTGTAATCCTAGCACTCTGGGAGGCTGAGGCAGGAGAATCCCAAGTCTGAACCTAGCCTGGCAACACAGTGAGATCCTGTCTCAAAAAAACAAAAAAGGCTGCAGATGTAGCTCAGCCTGAAGGCCCAGGGTTCAACTCTCAATTCTGGAATAAAAAGCACAATGTCAATATCTGAGTCAATTTAGAATAATTATTGTTTTGACCTTGGGGCCCTTGGGAAAGTGTAATTGCTCGTTAGCGTTTTGTCTGCTCCCTCAGTTGGTTGGTGGTCAGTTGGCGGGATGGAGGCAGGACGGAGGTGGGAGGGAGGCTCTCGGATTTTGAAGAATGAATGGCTGGCTCCACACAAGCGATTTCTGCCTGCCCTGTTAATGGGACTCTGCGAGTGGCCACGGGGTCGCTCTGTCCTGCCTCCTGCCGTATGGGACTGTCCTGCCAGAAGGTCTGAAGAGGCCTGCAGGGGCTGGGGACATCTGCAGATGAGGAGGCAGAGCCGAAGTTCATTCACGAGTCAGCAGCACCACACTGACCCTCACCCCGGAGGCCAGGCGAAAGGGCATCCGCATGCCAGGGCCCTGGAAATAGCGTGAGGGGCACCGAGCAGTTGGGGGAAATCCCTGTGTTTGTATATTCCATTACAGAGGAGTTCATCTTTTTCCATTCCGGTAGTTTAGATATACACAATGTGTTTTTGTTTTGAGGCAAAACCCCGGGGCAGCTTTCAGTCTTTGAATATAGTCTCATGAATTTACAAGTGAAAAAAACCCTTTTAAAAAGGATATCAAAGGTCGGATGTTTCTTAATATGGTTTACTAAAGATTATAAATTATTTCTAATTCCTAATTATTTATAGGTTATTTTGAAATGTCAGCCTTGTCTATTTTAGGTGGTAAGAGGAGAAAATGAGCTTGTGAAGTCAGTGTTTTATAACGTTACTGTTGTTCAGTGGACCACAAGAATAAGTGACTGCTTAGTAAAGCACTAAGCATAAAGTGGGTGTTATGTAATTTTGAAGTGGCAAATATTAAGAAATGGTATTTACTTTCCTGTTTAAAAGATTAGGGTACAGTCCCATCATGGCAGCGTTTGAAAAGCCACTGGGTTCTTTATACACAAGTCTGTTAGCGCCTGATGACCCGGAAGGAAAAACCAGTGCTACGACACAGGTGACCCCTGTGTACCCCATGGGAGCACAGCTCTCTCCCATCTGCAGGACCCCAGGTCTGGGAGCCTCCTCACCGATATCAGCGAATTGTATCGGGAGAGAGCGTCAGGGCCCATGGCTGCGGGTTCCACCCTGAGACTTCCCCTCCCAGCACGCCAGGCCCTGCCCCAGGTGGGCGCACCTGTGCGGCTGACCTGCCGCCCTCAACTGAGGTTGGGCAGGACCCTTCCCGGTGTGACTGATGTGCCTAAGTAGCTCGCAGGCCTCAGGGAAACACATTCACTGCTGTGAGGGTTTGTGAAGGCTAGAGCTAGGTGCGGGGGAAGGGTGGGAGGAGAGGCATGGAACTTCTGGGGCATGGCCCTGGGCTGCACTGCCGGCGGGGAAACTCTGCACTTTTGCCTCTGAGGACCTTTGTGGATCCGGTCCTTTGGGTTTATGGATTCTTTATTAGCAGACTGACGGGGGCCTAGCAAGGCCCGTCTCGCAGAGTCTTTTTAGCGTCTCTGCAGTGTTCTGTCCTCCAAGGCCTGGGAGGCCTCTGTGGAATGACCGGGGTCTAAGGACCCAGTGTTGGGTGACAGGAGGTCACCAGCAACTCCAGGACAGAGGACAAGGATTGGAGTTTTTGCAGCTCAGCATGGGGAGGAGAAATTGTAGTTTCTACTTTGAAAGGCAGGTATATAGATATCTCATCTCATAATGTCTCAGAGACCCACACATGCAAATAAATTATTTACCCATAAGTGTGCTCATAGGTGCATTTTGGTAAATTGTTACAGCTGAAAGCCAGTATGTTATATTTACATTAAAATAGCCAAATTTTGTAACTTGATAATTACTACTAAAATGCTAAAAAATCTGCCTTAAATAGAATGTATGTT
This sequence comes from Chinchilla lanigera, assembly GCF_000276665.1. Lineage (NCBI taxonomy): Eukaryota > Metazoa > Chordata > Mammalia > Rodentia > Chinchillidae > Chinchilla > Chinchilla lanigera. The sequence goes on along the minus strand of NW_004955505.1, from coordinate 3,147,453 downwards.
GAAAACTAAATTAAAAATAAAAATTTAATCAATTTAGATGCATGATAATCCCCACATTCCATTTCTGGATTTAGAAAGCAGATAGTTTACATTTTGCCAGTCCGTCTCCTCTTAGGCACACGTCACAGTCTTGTTTTGTTGCAAAGAAAGGTGAGCATCAAAGGGTATTCTGAGGAGTTACTTAGACTCATGGACTCTTCTGTATGAATGGAATCTGATACCTTGACACTCTGTAACCTGGGATAAGCTATAGTGCCTCTTTAAGCCTGGGGCTTTGTTTGTGTATGTGTGTGTGTGTGTACATATGTGCCTGTAAAATGGGAATAAAAACGATTGTAGAACTCTATAAAGATTAATCAATTCACGCAAAGTACTTACAGTGTCTGGCACATAACAAATTATCAGTGTTAGCTATTCTTATTATGGTGACAGTTTTATTAATCTAAAGCAAAGCTCCACGAGTTCATGATTTCCTCATCTCCTCTGCAAAAATCCCTTGCAACTTTCCTGCAGCCTCTGTGTGAGCGAGTGATTAAAGCGTCTGTCAGCAAGCTTCTTTTTGCTAACTTTGCTTTGGCTCTGGCAAGGTCAGGCACCTAACGTGTGTATTAGCCCATCTGTGTGGAAGCGGCACAGCTTTGCTAATAACTGCTGTCATCTCTCAGATTTTGCAAAATAGAACCAGGATACCTACAATTTGCCAAGTTCAGCTAACATTGCTTTGTAGTCAGCAAAAGTTGTTTCTTACACACTTCCTGTTCGAGATCCTGTAGGGGTGTGGAAGAGGAAACCTCTGGGGGCTTCATTGTTTAGCTGTAATAGACAGTGTAATGTGGTTAACATATGGCTCATAAGGGTTATTTTATCAAGGCCCAAGTTCTGCTGGGCTGCTTTCTTTAAAGGTACTGTCAGAGGTAGAAGCAGACATCAGTACTATTAGAATAAAACTGAGGGCTTAAAAAGAGCAGACTTTAGGCCAGGGAATCTAGCTCAGTGGCATAGCACCTGCCTGGCAAGCACAAGGTCCTGAGTTCGATTCCCAGGGCTCTTCCACCCCAAGAGCAAACTTGTGCTGCTAAAAACAACATGGATGTGTCTCAGATGCATTTTGCTATGTGACAGAAGATGCAGAAGACCTGGTCACTCTGATTCCACTTCCACACATTCTGGTCGGGGACAGCTCAGGGTCAGCTGGTACAGAAAGCCTGCAAGTAGAGAGAAGGTTGGCACTGGAGGGCAAAAAAGACATTTAGTCTTGTTGGGAACTCCTGTACCCTCATTGTGCGAGTGGTTATATGATTGTATGCATACATCAGAACTGCCAGAGCCGGGAGTCTTACTGTTCGTAAATTATGCCTTGGCAAATCAGGCTTTAAAAAAAGTTTGCTAGTTGATGCAGCAAAATATTTTTTGTGAATATGAAAGATAGTGTATCTATTCCTCTGAAATGCTGGTAGGTTTCATAATGTATTTACTATACATTTGCGTTCACTTATGATAGTTCGAAAATCATATCTTTCTTTCACTGAGTACTGTTATCCTTTTCTCCTAAGTATTAACTGCTTAAAAATTACTTAAGTTTTTAAATGGACTTTACTGCACATATATCATTGTATTTGAGTTTCCTGTATGTCAGGGTGCTTCCAGCCGCAAATAACAATTAGCCAGACAAAATCAATGACAAGGCCGTTGGCTTCCTGTCTGTGCTCATGGGAATGATCCTCATTCATGTGGAGCTCAAAGAGAAGTCTCTTTCAGTGACTGTCTCAGAGAATAAGCCAGGTGTGAGGGTGCACACCTGTAACCCAGCACTTCGTAGCGTGGGGCGGGAAGACTGCTGAGAGTTCGAGTCCAGCCCGAACTATATAGTGAGACCCTGTATCAAAAAAGAAAAGGAAAGAAATACAATGCATGCTACTAGGACTAAGCGCAAGGGGTTTAAACACTTGAAGAAGCCTCTAGACAAGAAATGGGAACGGGACAGGTAGTCAAAGGAGAGTAAGTTTTATACACCTAAAGAAATACAGCAAGAGCCTGCGCCAGGCTGAGGATGAGAGAAGGGCGGTGTGGAGGTGGCCAGGAACACGTTTGGATAGTGATGACAGATGTGTCAGACTGGTGTCTTTAGAGAGAAATAGACTTTTAAACACACAGTGGGAAGTAAGTGTGAGGAAGCCAGTGGAGGTTTGGATATTTTGGGTATTTCTCTGAAAAAGAACTACCGGCAGCTGCTCTTTCCATGGGAAGTAGGATCATGTGTGCTGAGAAAGTTTTAGAAAGATTCCTCAGACAGCCGAGTGCAAAGGTGGGTAGAAAGAACCCCAAACAAGTTGGAATCAGACCATTTGGAAGCTTTTGATTGACCTGAGCTTGACATTTGGTGTGCAACAAGAACTTAAAGGATGAACGCTAAGATGTATCCGTGGCTGGGCTTCCAAAGCAGTGAACTGGATGGACAGAGATTGCTCCATTAACAGGATGGGAACTTTGGGGCTTTGGTGTTGAGGGAGGAGTTCTCCAGCAAGGATGGATTTGGTCTTAGCTTAACCCCATGTCAAAATAGTAATGAATGCACGGCAGTAGTTAATAATACTCTTCATTTATTTAATAATATAATTCATTCAACAATTATTGTGTTGAGTGTCAGTGTTTTTGTGGAAGCATTGTAGAAGACACAGGGGCTAGAGCAGCTAATAAGGAAAAAATGTCCGTCACCATAAACTAGTAAGGCTATACAAACTAGGGTTAAATAAATATGTATGGTGGAAATAAAGGAGTGAGATTTAATTGAAAATAATATAGGCGGCGCATAGATGCAAGATTAACGAGTTGATAGTTGAATCTCAGCGCAGGACACATGGGCGTGTGTCTTACTACCGACTGTAGTATGTGGAATTTCTCATTACATATTCCTTTAAATGGCAGAATGTTGTATGCCTGGAGCTCATCATTGGACCTCGTGTTTAAACGTGGTGAGAACCTAGGAGAGACAGGTAAAAATAATGTTGGGAACTGAAAAAAGAAAAGGTGTGTTGAGGACAGGGTAGTGTTAGCTGATGCAGAATTAAGGTGTGTCTGAAATCGAATTGATCGCTCAGCTCCCAAATATTCCTTGATAGCTGAAAGGAACTGAGCACCTCAGAAACGTAAGAAATCGGCTTTGATCAGGCTATTTGGTGAGGCATGTCTTACTTGAGAAATAACGTCCAAATCTGTTTCTAATGTGTGGCTGTCTGTTCTGTTCTTAGGAAACAAATGAGCAAAAACTTCACAAAATAGCCAATGAACTTTTGCTTACGGAAAGAGCTTACGTCAACCGACTCGACCTCTTAGACCAGGTAACGTCTTCCCTCAGAATCACTTTATGAGTTGGCACTGTGTATCATGTTAACCCAGTAATTTAGACAATTTAAAAACTGCCAGACAAGCAGTTATTTGATGAATAAGGGCTTTTTGCTCCAGGGAACCTTGAATACTTTTCAGCTACATTGGTGAATTCACTTGATGTAAACATTTTGTAATTCCTAAGGGTAGAGTGTTCTCCCTGTACAAGTCACAAAATGACTTTATCTGTATCCCATAACGTTAGACGTTAGCCTGATTATTGGCCATTTATTGTGGCCCTGGAGGACAGTTTGTTACTATACTAGCGATGCTAATGCTGACATGAATATACTGCTGATTTTGTTTGTTGTTCAGTACTGGGCGAGTGACCTTAGCTGGTGCGATCAGAAGATTTTGAGTTCAGTTGCTTGACCTTATGTGAACATTTTGATGGAGTGCCTGGCATAATGTTATCCAGTCAATATTTTTTGCATATGTAATCTATTTTATCATATTTTGTACTTTTCATCATGGTGGCAATTTGAGGATGATTTCAAGAAATTTTTTAATGTATCATAAGAATAACAGTTAAATGAAAGCTTTTTAAGCCTGTTTCAACAATGAAAAAGTGACAGTTGGTCGATTGCCTGCTCATACAAATTCCTCTTGTTAAAAGAAAAGGTGCCATGCTTGAATGTTGGTTGTTGAGAAGAACTGTCGCCCTCCTGCCAGAGGAACCTTGGAATTTCAAAGGCGGGCCTGGGTACACTTTAGCCTAGGTCCCAGGAGTGAGTTGCATGCCTGGTAGGATTAGCCTTGAGCAGCAGTTGAGGGCTTGTGTTCTTTGAAATAGGGAGGTTGTGGCTCAAATATTCGTTTTTCAAGAAATTTCACTATAAAAGCCAATTCCTGTGGACTTTGAGCCTTTGAAATATCTTTCTTTCCACATGGAAATTATAGACCTGGTACTTTGTAATATTCTTATCAAAGAAAAATGTCTTCTCCTCTTAGTAGCAAGTCCTCCCTCTCCCTCCCCCTCCTCCTCCCCCTCTCCCTTCCCCTTCCCCTCTCCCTTCCCCTCCCCCGCTCCCCCCCCCAAATTAACTGGGCTACTGTTGCTGACCTCTTAGACTTTTGGAATCTTAATTACTATAGTATCCTATCTTCTGGAATGTCTAAGGGAATAATTTTGTGTTCTTTTTGCATCCCAAGAAAATACAGTGGGGAGAATTTAGAAAATTAACAACCATCTGGCCATTACGAAGGAACAGACCTCCTTCTACCTTTATTTAGCAGAATTGCAGTTAAGAGGGATAGTAGCCCTAGTAGAGTAGAGCTAAGACCTCAAGGGGTTTCTCTTACTAGTTGTCTACAAGGTACCTGTTACTATGTACAGAAGATTTTTCCTTTCTAAAAATCATGTTTTATCATGTGTGATTATTTATGAAGAAACAAGTGAATATCTAGAGCCAAAGTGAACTTTTGTTCATTCACCGACCACCAGTTCCACTGTAGAAACTAAATCATGCACCTTCCTTTCCCACCGTACATATAGTTTTAATAGGAAAAACGAGATTTACGTCAACAAACTATAATGAAGAACAGTGTGTACAAGTGCTATAGAAGTCATCTAAATCATAAACAGAAGTGAAAAACCCCACAGTGACCATCTGTGTGCATAGAAGGTGTTTCCATATCCTTAGCTCTACCTGTGGATCGGAAGGGTACATCCTATTAACTTCAGTTGGAAATCCTCTGGCACAGAAGGTGTATTCTTTACCTTAACATCCACCAGATAGGAGCATACCCTAAGTTAGAATCCGTGTGTCCTAATTTTTATACTTAGTTCTTCCAAATCGTATACCCATTCCTACATTTCAAGTAATGATTGGTTTCCGGAACCATTAACTTCTCCATTTATTCAACAAAAGTAAACTAAGAGCCCACTGTGGGCCTGACTTAGTGCTAGTTGGTTAACCAACAAATCTGAAGTAATGTTTGGTTTATTCTTTTACTCAGGTATTTTATTGTAAACTATTGGAAGAAGCAAACCGAGGCTCATTTCCAGCAGAGATGGTGAATAAAATCTTTTCTAACATTTCATCAATCCATGCCTTCCATAGTAAATTCCTATTGCCAGAGCTGGAGAAACGAATGCAAGAATGGTAAGAGGAGAAGATAGAAATGATGCATCTAAGGCAGTCATCCAGGCACTGTTTTTAGCCTTGAAGTTGAAGTAGAAATACTACTTACTGTACCCTGCTAGAACTAGACACTGTGCCAGGTTTTATGTTAAAGACTTGATAGCAGCTGTGGTACATTTTCAGCTTTAGCTGAAAAGGATTTCATCTCTGCTCTCCAAACTGTCTTTTGACTAACGAAGACAAGACGTAAGGATAACCTGGAGCTTTGAGAATGCTAAGCATCTCTCTTACTAAACTCGCTTCCACAAGGTGCTTTATTCTCTTCCAGTCTCTCAGCAAAGTGGATCTGATTAAGCAGAGGGTGGACGTAAAAAGTACTTACTTCATTTTGACTCCTGGATTAGAATCCATTCATTCTGGGAGAGACCCTAATGGCTTGTTTCTGTGTTTGATACAGGGAAACCACTCCGAGAATCGGAGACATCCTTCAAAAACTGGCGCCATTCCTCAAGATGTATGGAGAGTATGTGAAGGGGTTCGATAATGCGATGGAACTGGTTAAACACATGACAGAACGCGTTCCCCAGTTCAAATCAGTGATCGAAGACATTCAGGTAAAAGGACCGTTTTGTGCAGGGCTGTGAATTAATTTTTCCATACCAATCATATGGTCTTCTAGATGTACAACTGGAGAGGCGGAGATTTGTCTGAGATTCCTGACCCAAACCCATTCTACTCTGAATTACGCAAAGGTCATCTTTGCAGAGTTAAAATGTTTATTGAGCACACACCACATGCTCAGCAGTAAATGCTTTCTCTGGTTTTGCACCCGGCAGAGGCTAGCTTTTGTGAGGATCTCCCTACATTCGTAGAGTGACTTCTCAGTCTGCGTATCTCCCATTCTTTCTGAGGTCTGTGTTGGAAGGAATATACGTAAATAGGAAGAATGATTGCTATGAACCTGAGGTTTGAGAGGGAAAAAAACTTGTCCCTTCACGTCTATATCCTGATTTTCTTCTTTTACCAAACCGAGACATACATTTTCATAATACCATAGTAAATTCCAGAGATTCTGTAGTCAAAATCCAATATTGTTAGTAACTTATTCTTTGATATAATTTAAATATTGAAGAAGAATGATCTACATCACATAATACCTTTGGGGTTGGAATCCTATTTCTCTTTAACTGACTTCTGCATTACATAGTTTTTATGGCACCATTTTAATTCCTCTTTTAAACTGTTTTTGGGTTATCTTCCTAGTGGTTGCTGTGGGGATTATAATACGTACCGATTTATCACTACCTACTTCAGGTTATACCACCTTTAATGCTGGTGATATATAGACACTCCGATATGGCTCTGGTCCCTCTTACATGGTCTGTGCCATTAGTGTCATATGTATTTCATTTTTATAGTTTTAAAATCTAACAGTATAGTGCTGGAATTGTTTCACACAATTTTGTGTATTTTTTAAAGTTCAGGACATGAGAAAAAGTTGTCTATAATTTTATGTTAACATATATTAGTCATTTTTGGAGTACTTTTAAGATGAAAAAATAATTTTTAAGGTAGTAAATCAGCTTTATCAGAGAACATCCTTGTTTTATCCTGACACCTCAATGATCGCATTCCAGAATACAGACTCCCTGGGTTTCTCCAGCACGTTCAGTATGTTACATACTGCTGTGTCCTCCGCTGTTCCACATGAGAAGTCAGACTTTAATTTTATTGCTACTTTTCCTCTGTGTGATGATTCGTTTTTCTCTTGCTGTTGTCAAGATTTTCTTTGTTATTGGCTCTCCACAGTTGCACTATGACATGCACAGACGTGGATCTTTTTGTGTGTCACTCACTCTGGGTTTGTTGAGCTCCTTGCATTTGTAGATTTTTAACGTATTGTTCTGTTCACACACGTGCAGCGCACCGTGTGTACATTCCTTGCGTGGCAGTGGTGCCCGTGCAGAGCACGTCTTCATTCCTCCTCCATCCCTTTCCCACCCGCTCCCGCTCCTCTTTTGATCCCCTTGGTTTTTGTGCATGTTTTCAGTACATAATGTTTACATTCCTTCTGCACAGTTGGTACATTATTTTTAAAAATCATTTTGAGAAGATTTTAGCCGTTACTTTTTTTTTTTTTTTGGTCTTTTTGAGACAGGGTCTC